>NC_079457.1:6379979-6387479 GCF_903798145.1 Danio aesculapii
ATCCAAATCTACAATGCCAAACGTAGACACTGTAAAAAGTGATTAGTAAAGCCATTGGCTTAAAACAACAGGTTTACTTTACATGAAAAAGTAAGTTAACCCATTATAATTTGGAACAATTAAGTTTACTTAAAATGATTAAGTAAATTATGTGAATAATTAAAAAAATTAAGTAAGGCAATGAGTTTACTCACTTTTTAATTTAGTCAACTTGTTACATTAGTTTACTTTACTTTACTTTACTTTAAAAAGTGAGTAAACCCATTTAACTTGGAACGATTAAGTTAACTTAATTTTTGTAATTATGCACATACACTCAAAAAATCTATATATTTTTAAACTTGTTCAAACTACTTATTTAAAATGAGCTGAAGCAACCCAATTGAGATTTCATTGGGACAACTTCATTTTTTTTATGTTCAATCCACCTAAATTTGTTAAAAGTGTTAGGTTAACTTATTCGATTTATGTTGGGACAACATGAATGAATTGTGTGGAACCCTGCATTTTTTGCAGTGTAATTCATTCAGTTACTTTATAATTTTAAGGCAATGGGTTTACTCTATTTTTAAAGTAAAGTCAATTAATGACTTTAAAATTAAAGGGTTTTCCAGCCTGATCTCACAAGGAAACGTAACTATTTTACCTTTTGTAAGTTTAGAGGCTAATTCGGAGTTCAGCTATACGAAATGTAAAAAGAAGGCTTGGCACCCAATCCCACCCCTAAACCCAACCGTCATTGGGGGATGAGCAAATCGTACTAAAATGTACGAGTGAGATTGTACGAATTCATGTGAATTAAATCATAAAGTGATGAATTGCTGTGAGATAGCGTTGGGTTTACTCACTTTGTTCAATTAAAGCAGACTAATTGCGGTTTACAGTAGGGTGTGTTTACAACTGGCAGGTTTGGTTTGATTTAATATAAATTTCAAATTAAATGACATGGCTCTATTAGCGCAGTTGTTTTAAGTATATGCACCAGTGCTATGTACATTTGGAGGTTCTGCTGCAAAATATATACATCACAAACGGGGCGGAAGCACATTAAATATGTTGTATAGGGTCAGGCCTTCATTTAGGTATGCTATTGATCGGCATTGTGTTGGATTTATTGATTTTTATTAGACAAATAATAAAAAAGCTTTAGATTTTAGTAATTCCCTGTCATTTATTATGGGTGCCCATTTTTGGGCAAAGGGAAAGTTTAAGAAGTTCATTTTCAACCTTTTAACATTGTTAAATCAAGTCCTCGTATTTGCAACCCAGGCTCATTCAGAAAACAAACCCCTGTATACATTTCTGGAGAGCGCCAAATACATCCCAGGAGCTACGTTTTTCTTGCAGGTTTTGTTTTCGAGAATCTGCCAGAGCTCGCTGTGTTTTTCATTTCTCTCGCGAGTGCTATTCACGCCTGCTGATCTCACGTAAATCTACCAGAGGCCACATGGTGACTGACTGACCCTCCTTCATCCCTAAACCCAACCAATAGTGTTGTCAAAAGCACCGATTGACCCACCAATTGTTTTACCTGCGTTCCGTAATCGTTTTTTGCCGGACTCGAATCCCGTCGTCATGGTTAATTCTGCTACACGTCACAAGTCTGCCGACGTAAGCGACTAGCCATTGGACTAACTGGCAACAGTGAAAAAGCCCTCCATAAGGAGATAAGCAGTCAGCTGGTAAGCGTAAAAATGAACGGTGCCATGCCGCCCCGTAGGGTTCGTTTGAAAGACAAAATGCTGCCATACGTCCCTCTGGCTACATAATTCATGCTCTCCAGAAATATATATAGAGCTTTGTTTTCAGAATGAGCCTATGTTGCATATTTGTGTGTGTTCAGATGGTAAACAATTTTTTGAAAATCTAAATGAAGTGGACAAGACAATGTCCTATAAGGGAAGCTTGAGGGTAAATGTTTCTCTCTGCTCTTGTCTGTTGCACGTCTGTTTCACAAATGTCTCACTTATTCTCAATACAGAAAATCTCTCACCAGTTTTCCACTTTTTTTCTCTCCCCAATATTCCATTTTTATCCTGAAGTGCTGCATTTTCGAGGCAGGAGTTACAGCGTTTATAGTCAGCCACATGGCAAAGCATGTTTACTGTTGAAGTGTACAAAACGAGAAATGAGTTTTTCTGCTCCTGCGTGAGTTTACTGAGGTTTTTACAGATAAGATGTAACAATAAAAACACGTTTTTTATATTTTTTAGACGCATGATCTTACAGTAACTTTAAATGTAATACAGACCAAGGAAATCACATCAAACCAAAAACAGCACATGATGTAACCATATAAAGGACAGAATGCTCAAATATATTTGGTTTTTCTCATCTTAGTTCATATACATGTGTCAGAAATACTGAGGATCTTCATTTGTGTGTGAATTCCTGATGTTGTTTTGACTGTCTTACACATTTTATTAACTCTTGACAGGGGCGCCGCTAGGGGGGTGAAGTTAGGACGATTTGACCATTGCATTGACCATCCAGTTGAAGTCAGAATTATTCGCCCCCCTGTTTATTTTTTTCTGTTTAATGGAGAGCAGATTTCTTCAACACATTTCTAAACATAATAGTTTTAATAACTCATCTCTAATAACTGATTTATTTTATCTTTGTCATGATGACAGTAAATAATATTTGACTAGATATTTTTCAAGACACTTCTATACAGCTTAAAGTGACATTTAAAGACTTAACTAGGTTAATTAGGTTAACTAGGCAGGTTAGGGTAATTAGGCAAGTTATTGTATAACGATGGTTTGTTCTGTAGACTATCGAAAAAATCTAGCTTAAAGGGGCTAATAATATTGAGCTTAAAATGGCTCTTAAAAAATTAAAAACTGCTTTTATTCTAGGTGAAATAAAACAAATAAGACTTTCTCCAGAAGAAAAAATATTATCAGAAATACTGTGAAAATTCCCTTGCTCTGTTAAGCCTCATTTGGGAAATATTTAAAAAAAGAAAAAAAATTCAAAGGGGGGCTAATAATTCTTAGACTTCAACTGTATGTATAAAAATAATAAAATACAAAGGAAAGGTGAAATATTCAGCATATTTTTAAAAGACAACATATTTTTAATAATGACACTGTTTTGTAATAACTATTGTAGATAATCAATACAGCTAATCAGAGTATTTTAAAACATAATCTAAACGCATGTACACTCTTAAAATAAAGGTACAAAGACCTTTTTTAGTTCCTCAAAGAACCTTTCAGTAAGTAGTTCTTAAAAGAATTAACAAGTTTTTCTTAGTGTAATGAAAACCGCTTTTAAAGCACTTTTTGTGGAATTAAAGGGATTCGTAGATGTTGAAAGGTTCTTCAAGGAGCCATTGATGCTAATAAACAACCTTCATTTTATAACTTAAAAAATTTACATTAACTCACTATTTACTCACCATAAAATGATTCCAAACCTTTATTTTTTTCTTTATTTCAAACACTGTTAGAAACCTGTAACTATTGACTTCAGAAAAAAATACAATGTTGTGCCAAAAAAGGTCCAAACCATTGTCACTGGGGCAGGACCTTTTTATGGAGCAAAATTGTACCTGAAGACAAAAAAAAACAAAACAAAATTATACTATTGCAGTTTGTATCTTTAAGGACATGATCTGCATGGAAAACCAAAATGTACCATTGTTTTTTAAAACCTGCAGAGACAATATTGTACCTTTTATCAAAGGTACAAATCTGATCCATGGAGGCACCACTACGGTGACAAGACACTTTAACAGTGTCAAATGTGTTCCTTCAAGAACTGTTTAAAGACATCTTGCTACTGTAAATCGAAAATACGTCAATGTATTTTTAGTAAATATAAAGTTTGTTTTTGTTTAAATGCACCTTTTTTCATTTACAATAAAGAATAAAAACAGTTGAACATAAATCAAAAGATCTATTTTTTACTAAACATTTCACAACACTTTTTCCAGAAATGATACAGAAACGCATTCTCCCATCTACAATATAAAACACTTTTTTTTCTCCAATTTTCACACAAAAGCTTTGTAATCACTCAAAAGTTCCATAAAATTTTTCTAATTTTAAAATAGAAATAGAATTATGCAAAAGTATTGTAAGGAGATTTACACAATGTTTGATTAGTTTTACAACACTAAAATGTCTGCATGAACACTTTATATATGCAGGACTTCTGCCAGCTCACGTGGGTAGTGGAAAGCAAACTCCAAAAGGCAATCAATAATGAGAATGTATTTATCAGAAAATGCTTACCAAATGTTTATTAAAATGCCATAAATGTTAGAACATAATTATGAATGTTTATGAGTTTCTTTAAACACTTTTAAATGATGATTCATGTTCTAATATGGAAATTATTCATAAATCACTTTGCCTTTCCGGTAATATTTATTTTCGTAGATATTGTAATAAAGGAGTTGTCCAACACTTATGTATCTTCTTATGAGAACAATTGTGTATCTTCAATTCAACTCTACCATAAAAGGTACAGAACAATATCATAAGAGGTCTTTTCTGTACCATATAAGCTACAACTTTTACAAAGGTAGAAAACTGTTCTTTAAGGAACATTATTTAGACCACCGTGTAGCTTTTTTTCTGAGCGTGCACAGTAGGAAAACAAATACTATGGAAGTCAGTGATTACAGGTTGTCAGCATTTTTCAAAATATCTTTATTTGTATTTAACAGAAAAAAAACAGGTGAGTGAGCGACGTATCTGAGTAGGGGCACATGCGGTGGGGGTGAGTTGCGCGCGACGTACCTGAAGAGCTGTGAGGGATGCGGTGGAGAGGGGTGTGCGACATATTTAAGGACCGGGCGGGAGACGCGCGATTTCCGGGAGATTATCATTTATTTGCGGGCATCCGGGAGTCTCTGTGCATTTGCGGGATACTCCCGGAATTTCCGGGAGACTTGGGATGTCTGTTAATTTCTATAATTTTAGATGGGGTCGGGCCGGGTTTGGGCTTGTGCTCTAAATGAACAGTTTCGATAAGCGCGAGAAAGTAATCAAATCGTTTGTTACACTATTAAAATCCATCCCTGCAAAGGTGAAACAAATGATGACGGAGAAGTCAAAAAGAGCGAATTTTGACTGCGGTCACGCCAGCTGCTAGTTCAATAGGAACAGTCATACTAGCCGCTAAGGTATTGCAGCGGTCGCTCATACACTGCGTATTACGGTAGAGCAGTAAACAGCAATGTACAGCGAGCTGACAGGCAAGATGAAATGAATGTTTTTGACTGGTGGAAGATGAACAAACACTTCTACCAAGAACATGCTAAATTAGCCAGATCAGTAGTGCATCCCGGCCTGTAGCAGCAGCAGTAAAAGGGTGTTCAGAGCTGCTCAGTGAGCGCAGGACTGCACCAAAGCCATCTACAGTGGATTCAGTAATGTTCCTCCACTAAAACACGGACCCTAATCTTACTGAGTAAAGAATTTTCAAATTATAGCTAAATTAACTCAAATTAACCCATAAAATAATAATGTAGACAGAGTATATAGGCTAATGTTGGCATTAATCTTGTATAATTCATCTTCACCGTCACCTTAATGCAGATTGTGAAGAGAAGTGGAAAAACAAATCCCACAGAGCCTTTATCTTTATTTCATTATTGCCCAATACCTGTCATCATTTATCATTTATTTTAATTTAATTTGTTAAGAAAGACTTATTCTTATTGGTGTGTTGGCCAATTTAAAGGTATGTACCTTAAAGTGTATGTATCTAGGCCTTAGAGTGCTGAGATGTTAAGATGTTACAGAGGACTTGTTTTATTTTTTTGTTCCAACTTCCAAGTGGCCTATAGCCTATGTTCTGAATAAGAAATGTTAACACGCATATAAACGACTCATTCATGAAAAAGGCAAAAGAGCTGTGTGCATGTGCACATTTGAATAATGTTGGGCTATAAACGGGTTTGGGATTTTTAAAGCTGAAAATCAATATGCACTTGTTGGGTTCTGGCCTAACTTTTATGGCCTGATTACAGCTCTAGTTCAGACGCCACCTTACAGTCAGCTATAACAGTTTAATTTCACCGCCAGACACCCAAAAGGCAGGTACTGTGGGTTATCCTTACTGTGACGAGGCACAATTCATTTAAAGGGCACCTATGGTAAAAAATCTACCTTTCAAGCTGTTTGGACAGACATATGTGTATGTATGGTGTATATACCGTCATATTAGTGTGATATAAGCACACCCAGTGCTTTTTTTTTCAATTTAACAACATAAAAACGGTGGACCAATTGGAGCTGTTTTCAAATTGACCGCTACTTGATGTAGGAGTGCGGTCCCCCCGCCCACCAATATTGATTGACAGGCGCGTCATCATATCCTCAGTTTGTTGATTCACGTCCGCCATTTTCAGCGTGAGTCGAAGCGATATCACTAAAGGAACACCCTAGCTCTATTTTTAGATGCAAGGCTCATTGGGCTCAACACAAGATCAATATTCTCCACATTATCGCTCTAATTGGAATTATTGGTTGTATCTTTAGGTAGGTTTGCAAACATGTGCACTTCTCATTGAGTCTACCTTATACTTCAGCTGTTTGCATTTCTCGCGATCCCAGAAGCTCCCTGTGATCTTAACTAGCATGCGTTTTAGAATTCTAAACATCAGTTTCTATCAGGGTACACTCAAGTCGACGGCTGGGCGCCGCAGACCGCTGCAGAAACCTATGTTTAGAAATCAAAAATGTGTGGCGCGACGATTCGGGACACTTCATGTTTTTGCCGCGCCACAGAGAGTGTCTGGTAAGCCGTGTCGCGGCTTCGAGCGGCGCATCCGGTGCCTCAGTCAAAGTTAATTCAGTGTGCGTGGTTATTAGTTTCTGTGTACAAGCTCGGCACTTGAAACTAGCACACAGTTGGCTGTAAAACTGTACAAAGACACAAATGATTTTGTACTCTCTGCTTGGTCTGTGTCCGAGTCGTACATGTACAACTGAATGCGGATCCTCTCAGTCTGCCTGTCTGTGTTGCAAACACAGAGCGGGTGAGCTCATGGCCCCGCCCCCTTGTTACGATGGCGGGAAGCCGAAACTAGTCCACATGTGAAGCAACACACCCATAAATCAGCGAACTGTGGACACGCCCCCAACATGACACTTTTTAACACATTATAATAAAAAAATCTGAATTGTGTTTTAAACTGAACCTAAACTGGCACACTCAGAAGAACCATAATATTAATATTAAATCATAAAAAAGAGGTAAACTATGTGCCCTTTAAATCTGACGAGGATATTCAATTGAGTAGTCTATTCCAAAGAAATTATGAAATTTTCGTATCTTAAAATATATTTGTTGAGGTCTTAAAAAGGTCTTAAAAAGCATTAAATTTTACTTTTAAATTGGTGCAAGAACCCTGATGCATACAGAATTTTCAGTTTTTTGCTGAACTATCCTTTTAATTCATGGACTCTGATTATATAATCATAACTATTATAAACAATTCATAATCACAGATTACATTACATCCTCCACTGAAATTTC
>NC_079457.1:6392479-6437479 GCF_903798145.1 Danio aesculapii
TTTCAGCATTAAATGAAATGCCTTATTTTGGTAGTTGTAACGTAGTAATCTAGCCTAGTGTAGTAATCTTGTTTAGGCAATCGTTTGGAGTACTCGTTTTACATTTCAAAAGTCTGAAAAAAATAACAGGACATATGTTGATCTTATTTGCAGTGTTGGGGGAAAGTAATAGGCCTACATTACAATCTAAACTTACTTAAAAAGTAGCTAAATGTATTTATTACTTTATATAGAAAAAGCAATGTGAAAATATGTGTTATTTATTTAAATGCATTTTTAAGAGTAGTTTTGGCGTATTGCACTGCTTATTAATTAAGCATAAACTTAATTTTTCATGAATGGGCAGGATTCAACATACTTGTACTGTACTTTATTTCATCAAATGTAGGCCTATAGATTATTTTGTTGCATTTGAAACTTACTTTTGGTTACTTTTGAAACTACATTCTTCACTCGTCATCATTACTGATCTGTATGCCCCATGTACTGGTGGATAATGATTACGTGTTTTCTACAGGGGTGATTAATGCAGCATAATGTCATGAAGTCAAGATTTTTAGTTATGTTTTAATTTGTATTTCAAAATAATATAAATCTAATTTAAACAAACAATTACTCATGCTAGTTAATGGCTACTGGATCACCTTTATTCTGCAATGGTTGCCTCTAATTTAATTGCCAATAACTTTACCACAGCCTATGATAATGCAAATAAACACCTAGTTTATGTTGTCATATTTTCATGGTCTTTTTTTTTTGTTGTTTCTAGTTCAATAAGAAAAATTCAGTATCCGAATCACTGTTTAAAAATGCTTATATTTATATATTTATTGCTGAATTACAAGTTCAGTTTTTGATTAACCTTGTGACAAAGTGAAGGATTTTAGATTCTTGACACATTTTTGCAAAAGGGTTGGATACTCAAAAATGTCACTCGTTAAATCAATTACTATATTACCAGAGGTCATTTGTTGAATATAATAGACGTTTGTTTATAGGCGGAGCTTTTGAAACCTCTTCTTGGTCGGTCGCAAATCTTTTTCAAGAGTTCACACTTAGCTGATAATCAATAAAGCGTATTTGGCATGCTGTCCCGGGAGAGAGCCCTGAGCTCGTAATATCCTCGAGCCCGAGGCTCCCACCCGTTAGAAGGGCGAGAGGGGAGTTCGAGCTCAGGTAGGTCTCGAGAGCTCCCCTGCTTGTCGTTGCGTGAGAAGTGTAAACTAGGGTTGTTTCATTGATAACTTGTTTAGTCGATTGACTATGTTTTATGTTTTTGGACGGTGGGAGGAAACCGGGGGGAACCCACGCGAACACGGGGAGAACATGTAAACTCCGCACAGAAACACCAACCAGTCCTATAGGAAGTTGGACTAGTGGTGTTCTTGCTGTGAGGCCACAGCGCTAGCCGCTGGGCTACCGTGTCGCCCATCGGAAAAAGAGGGAGGAAGTAGGGGTGGAAGGGGGGAGCTTCATAACGAAGGTAACTGGAGTGAAAAACTCTGGTTATTTATAATGCTTCCGTAATCATCTAATTGGTCAGACTACGGAGCTAATGAGGATTAGAACACAGCCGTGTTGATTATAAGCACGTGATCCTCTCGAAATTAGTTTATGAATAAACCACACTTAAATGCATTAAAGGGCAGCACATATCTTAGCCTTACCCTGGAGTTTGGTCACCCTCCGCCTATGTCATCCATCCATTTATCCATCTGTCCAAACATCCATCCATCCATCTATCCTTTTGTTTGTATTTCCATCTGTTCGTCCATCCATCCGTCCACAAACTGCCAATTTGGTACCGATTTGCCATTATTGTGTAAATGTTGCTGTTTTTACATGGCATTTTATATAATGTCAAAGGTTTATTAAATTTTACAGTGTATCATGTCTCAAATCTTCAGTAGATTGTATAAACAATGCAGCACAGAATGACCACTTCAGTATCAGCCAGTCTTAATGTCTCAAACTATCTAAAATAAAAAGATCTACATTAAGTATTTGGAGACTGCATCTAAAGTATGCAAAACGGATGCACATAATACGCACTGCAGAAGTATTTAAAGCGATTCAGTTGTCAAATAAAATGTTAAGCCATGAACTGAAATGTGAAGGAAACATCCATTCCTCGCTCACCTTGTCTGAACATCCCGCTCTGATTGGCTTCACTTTGTAGTGTAGGTAAACACTCAGCCGGAACTAGTCACAACCCTGAACGGATTTAAGTGAGAGTGACTGTGGATAAGAAATCCAGGCTCATTCTCTTTAATTAGCTTTTTTCTTGCCTGCCACGGATGGCCGTGTCCTCAAACGAGCCGTCAGAGCCATGCTGGAATCTGAATTGGTTGTCCTGCAGGTAACGTGTTTGTGATAATCCCACTCCTGTTAAGAAAACACAAGCAGGGCTGCCGGAGCAAAGCGCAGGCTTATTCACAGTGATGTCAGGCACAAAGTGGGATTATATACGACAGGAGTGTCAGACATGAGGAGAATCTATATTTACCTCCAGTTTCATATATATATTCCCATGGAGGCTTTTTGTTATTCCTTGAACGTCAACATTTGTCGAAGAGGCTGCACAATGGCTGGTTGTATTCATTTTAATTCTGTCGTAGGCCTGCAACACATTGTTCCCGCTCAAGGGAATTAATTCTTTTCATGAGACTTCCTTCTATTTGTTGTGGCGCGTTTATCGATATCAGGACTCAGACGCCGAGGGCTGAGCAGCCGCAATGTCAGTATAAAAAATACAAAACGTCTGACTCACATTTTCCTCTTTGACATCAAATTAATGCCGTCTCGATTGCCGAGCGCACACACACACACACACACACACACACACAGAACAGGAGTCTTGCATTAACTACTGCCATCTTTCTGAGTTCCTTATTTACAGTGTTTTCATTTAACATTTGGCTTGTTTTGCGACTCGATGCAATGTTTAAATTGATGATTTGTTGATCAGCTAGATAACACGTTTAGAAATCTGATACATGGAAATATATGCAAATTATATATTTTTTTCTCAGATTCACTCACTCATGTTCTCAATAAATATCGCAATAAATGGCCTCATGTTCTAATATGATTATAAATAGCCATATACAGTTGCAGTCAGAATTATTAGCCCTCCTGAATTATAAGCCCCGCTGTATATTTTTTCCCCCAATTTCTATTTAACAAAAACAAAAAAATAAATACATTTCTAAACATAATAGTTTTAATAACTCATTTCTAATAACTGATTTCTTTTATCTTTGCCATGATGACAGTAAATAACATTTGACTAGATATTTTTAAGATACTAGTATTCAGCTTAAAGTGGCATTTAAAGGCTTAACTAGGTAAGTTAGGGTAATTAAGCACATCATTGTATGATGATGGTTTGTTCTGTAGACAATATAAAAAAATTACTTAAGGGGACTAATAATATTGACCTTAAAATGGTATTTAAAACATTAACAACTGCTTTTATTCTAGCCAAAATAAAACAAATAAGACCTTCTCTAGAAGAAAAAATATTATCGGTAATACTGTGAAAAATACCTCTGTTAAACATCATTTGGGAAATATTGTATATTATATGAAAGTGGCCATTTTTGTAATATTTCAAAATTTGTTTGGCTTATAGGACATATATTTTACTGTAAAATCCAAATATTAAAAAATTACAGTCAGATTTCTATGTGTGCATTGGAAATATGACACCAAAGACAATACATATAATAATTCATTCATTCATATTCCTTCGGCTTAGTCTCAATTTCAGAGGTCGCCACAGCGGAATAAGCCGCCAACTATTTCAGCATATGTTTTACACAGCGGACGTTTCAGCCGCAACCCAGTACTGAGAAACATCCATACTCTCACATTCACACACACACACTCATACACTACGGCCAATTAAATTAATCCAATTCAGCTATAGTGCATTTGTTTGGACTAAAGGGGAAATCGGAGAACCCGGGGGGAAAACCCATACCAACACGGGTAGAACAAGCAAACTCCTCAAAATGCCAACTGACCCAGTTGGGACTCAAACCAGCGACCTTCTTGCTTTGAGGCGGCAGTGCTAACCACTGAGCCACCCTGCAGTCCTAAGTATAATAATAACTAACTTGAAATATTCTAAATTTGAAAGAATAGTACTTCACAATTACTATGGCATTGATATCAATTAGATATTCTTAAACTAGTTTTTCCAGTTTGATATGCATTACAAGAACATTAACATCTGAATCCATTTTACTTTAATGAGTATGAGTAATTAAAATGCCAAACAACAAAGTCCACCTAATTCATTCTTTAGTTTTCCTTCGGCTCAGTCCCTTATTTATCAGGGGTCGCCACAGCGGAATGAACCGCCAACTTACAATTCGCCTATAGCACATGTGTTTGGACTGTGGGGGAAACCGGAGCACCCAGAGGAAACCCATGCCAACGCGGGGAGAACATGCAAACTCCAGACAGAAATGCCAGCTGGTCCAGCCGGGACTCGAATCAACGAACTTCTTGGTGTGAGTGCTAACCACTGAGCCACCGTGCCTCTTTAATTCAGCTTATAATAAACATTAATATTACCATGCATTGTCCGTAAGCTAATATAGCTTTTCAAGTGATAAGTGTATTGTAACATCTGCCATCAAACTTTAGAGACTTGACTGTATATTATCATGATCTAAAGACTTTTGAAATTTATTATACTTAAAAACTCAAAACTATATAAAGAGTTGTATTTTTGTGACTAAAAACCAGCATTTTAGCACTTTCCAGTTCTTTTGTCCTAAATCCAGCAGGATTTTTGAATGAGATTTTGGTCAAGGGTGGCATGGTGGCTCAGTGGTTAGCACTGTGCCTTCACAGCAAGAAGGTCGCTGGTTAAAGTCCTGGCTGGGCCAGTTGGCATTTCTGTGTGGAGTTTGCATGTTCTCCCCATGTTGGTGTGGGTTTCCTCCGGGTGCTCCGATTTCACCCACAGTCCAAAGACATGTGCTATAGGTTCATTCTGCTGTAGCGAGCCTTGATTATTAAAGGAACTAAGCCGAAGGAAAATTAATGAATAAATGAAATTGACTGTAGTGCATGAGTGTGTATGGGTGTTTCCCAGTACTAGGATGTGGCTGGAAGGGCATCCGCTGTGTAAAACATATGCTGGAATAGTTGGCGGTTCATTCCACTGTGGTGACCTCTGAAATAGAGACCAAGCTGAAAGAAAATAAATGAATGAATGAATTTTGATGAAGAGCCTGAAATAACAACATAAAAAAACATCATATCTGTATGTGATTTTGATGTTGTTTTAGCTTTTACTTGTCTTGAAAAATGAAAACCAGTGTCAAAAGAGCACAATAGAGGTTTTCAAAAACACTGAAGATCATTAATCTACTCAATGGTTGCTTTTGATTATTGCACTCTTGCAAACTATAACTCAAAGCTTCAGGGAAATGCTTTTTAAAAGAAAAGCTGAAAAAATAATTGAAACCTTAATGTTGGTAACCTTAAAGTCATCGTTTATAACTTGCATTTAGCTTTATACATCATGAGATTAAATGTTAAGTGCCTTTAAAAATCAATTAACATTCTTCATTATCATTATTTTCATGAACCGTATTGAATTTTCTCACAGTTTGCTTGCAGAATGGCGGACGAGCAACATTTTCACTCCATTTTCCCTGAAAGCATCAGTGAATGCACACAGGCAATGGAGTCTGGATTCTCCTGACCTCGACCTCTCTGAGAGCGCATTTATTTATTGGGTCGTAATATAAACAGCATGCCTCAGATTACGTCTACAATGCTGCTCTTCTGGGATCCAGAAGTCTTTTTGTACCTCTTTTCCTTTTTTGGGTGGGGGGCGGGGGCAGATGGAGCTGAAACTTCAGACTTTAGGAATGAGAAGCAGCGATGGCTTTTTGATGATGCAAAGCATTTTGAGAGGGCAAAGGGTTGGCTCATTGATATATGTGATGGTAAGCTGGTTAGCTAATTTATCTAATTTGTTTTTGTACTGTGACGGATGTGTAATACAATGGTACTTTCTGACATATTGAATGATGCATTAAGAAAAAAAAATTATTGTATGAACTGCCCCTTTAAACTACACTGCATGTAGCCAGTCCAGTAAACTCATTGGAATTTCAGATATCATTAGCACTACATCTTTTTAAGTCTTTTTATTATTGCACAGCTCAGTGGTTAGTAGTCGCTTCACATGAAGAAGGTTGCTAGTTCAAGTCTCGGCTGGAGCAGTTGGCATTTCTGTGTGGAGTTTGCATGTTCACCCTGTGTTGGAGTGGGTTTCTTCCGGGTGCTCCGGTTTCCCCCACAGTCCAAACACATGTGCTGTAGGTGTATTAAATTGACTAAATTGGTGTATGAGTGCATGTGAATGAGAGTGTATGGGTGTTTTCCAGTAATGGCTTGCGGCTGGATAGACATCGGCTGCGTAAAACATATGCTGGATAAGTTGGCGGTTCATTCCGCTGTGGAGACCTCTGAAATAGAGACTAAGCCAAAGGAAAATGATTGAATGAATGAAAGATGCTGAAACATATAATGCAAACCAACTTGTATAATCAAGTCAAGCAAGAAATGTACAAATGATGTATGTTATATGTTTTGAACTATATATGATGTTAATTTAAACATGGTTTCTAAAACATACATTATTACAGGCCTGTAGCCAGCTTGGTGAAAGAGGTGGTTCTTTTTTCTCAAAATGTGGACCTTTTCCTCAAAAAGTGGACCAGTTATACACTTCATTTTCTATTTATTTATGGGATTTAAATACTGCATTTTAAAGACATTTTAAGCACTATTTTTTAGCTGAATTACATGTAGCTTGTTGGATGGTCCTCATAACCACACTTTTTGATGTACCCAAAATATTTTCTAAAGATTTAGAATAAAGAAATGTGGAAAAAATATTTATTTTTAAAATACAAATTTATTATATCATATATAATTAGAAAAAAAAAAGGAATCGGTTAAAGTTTAAATTAAAAACTGTGGCCTATTGACATTTTTTAGGCAAATAACAAACTGGCCAGTACATTCAACTTCCCTCAGTCTGAATTTGGCCATTTCAATAAAAAATATTTAATAATAATAATAATATATATTTATTATTATTATTATTATTATTATTATTATTATTATTATTATTATTATTATTATTATTATTAATGTATTATTATAATTATTTTTTTTAATTGATGTAGTATTATTATTATTATTGTTATTATTTATTTTTATTTTTTTATTGATGTATTATTATTATTATTTATTTATTTAAATTTTTTTATTGATGTATTATTATTATTATTATTATTATTATTATTATATATATTTATTATTATTATTATTATTATTATTATTATTATTATTATTTGTTTTTATTTTTTATTGATGTATTATTATTATTATTATAATAATTATTATTATTTTTATGTATTATTATGATTATTATTATTATTATTATTATTATTTATTTATTTTTATTTTTTTATTGATGTAGTATTATTATTATTATTAGCTTCACAAATTTCTAGCCTCTCTTGTAAAAAAACTTACATTTGAAAATTCATGAATAACAACAATAGCCAAAATAATATTTCAAAGAATTTTAATATGGTCAGCTTTTGGAATAAGGTCTGGTTTTGGTGCTTCAAACCTTTTGGAATAAGGTCAAAGATTTCGAATAAAAGTTACGTGTAAAATGTTTTCTCTATTTAAAAAAAAAATACAGTTCCGAAAGATGACTTCACTTACGTCAAATTGTATGTTTTCTTGCACAGCTGGATGTTGGACTCATGAAAAAATATTAGTTTGCATCGGCCAAAACTGATTAGCTGAAGTCACACCGAAGTGACAGCCAACAGAGGATTCTACTTGATCATAAAGCCTTTTTGATAGGTTATTTTTACTATATATGATGGTATAGCAGTCAAAGTAGGACAAATGAGCTCATATATTGGACCAATTCTGGACCTTTGTCAGTGAGGGATGGGTCTTCCGAACCACCTGAACCCAGCCTGGCTACGGGCCTGCATTAACCATTTGATAATGTAGTAAACCTAAAGACCATGATATCAATTATAGTTACTTTCCAGCCGTGGCGGAGCTGCAATTTTTTTTTACAGGGGATGGCCAGTGCTATTTCAGGGGGTCCACACACACTGTACTCAAATACAAAGATGCACACACAAACACAATGAAAGTATTTAGAAAACCCAAATCTATTTCATATTTTCATAGATTCAACATATAATTCAAAATACGAAAATATAGTATACTCATCGTCTACTCGCTTTGTTGTGAGATAGTAAGTAATGACATGATTAGATTTTTTTTTTATCTAACATTCCTGAAGCTTAGCTTTAATTTCTAACACTGGTTGAAACCATAGACTGTAAAATATATGGACGTATTATCCGTGACGTCACCCATAGGTTTCTGAACACTGCAAAAGACGCTACAAGTAGGCGCGGCCAACCGTCGCCATTTTGTTCGCGCATCATCGCACCCACGGCGGGATACCAAACAAGGGCAAAGAGGCGGAGAGTGAGCGGAACTACAGACACCTGCTGGCATTTAGCTTAGACCTAGCAGACAGACTTTACTTTGTGAAAAAGCTTAATACTTTATTACCTGTGACTCATTTGTATTCTGACCACATGTGCTTGGCTGTACACTATATCAGTAATGTGTTTAGACTTTTAAAAACACTGTAATACAGTGAGCCACTAAACATTGTTCTTATGATGTTTTTCTACAGGAGGAAAACGCGAATTACTTCCAAACACTTCAGATATAGTCTGTGTTAGTAAATGCAAGACTATTGATGAAATCCAGCATAACACTGTATGACAACGCTTCAGATGACTGTTCTAGAGCCTACAGCTAATCAATCTGTCACATTCTGGAGTGCTTTACGGGTCTAAAGAAAAATATTAATGATCTTAAATAAAACAAATACATTTATAGAGATGGTATATAAGTATATAACTTTACTCACATGGGAAACGAGGCCACATGAATGGTCTGTGAGCACAATTAAGTGCACACAGCATCCCATATCATCTGATAATTGTAAGAAATAAGTCCAAAAGGCAACTGACTGTGTAAAGCCACATAAAACAGAACAAAAATACGATGAATATGCCGAGATCAGTGGCTAATCTGCCGGATTCAGCTGAGGTGAAGTGACGCCGACCAGCGAGACCTAGCTGTCACTCACGTGGCCACGCCCTTAATTATGCAGACTTAATATAACTTAAAATAAAGGAAACTGATGAGTTATAATAAAATTCACCCCCCTCACAGTTGTCATGAAAGGTAATAATAGCTATATGAACCAAAATCGTTCTTTGTACCAGGCTGTAAACATCCTTTTTTCTGCTGTAAAGTTGGCCATTCTAACAGTGGGCTCAATTGCAATTTGCTCTATTATGGAGCCAGGACTAGCGGAATTTTGATGAATTGCAGTTTCAGTTACTTCCGTATTGGCTTCCCGAGGGAAAACGGGAGGTTGCCACTTGGTTGAAACATGTGATTGCCTAGTAGAAGCTCTGACCTGCTGGTGGACTTGAAGTCTGACCACTCTGACTAGTCTTAGTTATGGAGCTGCTGTAGGGATCCAGTGCAAAGTGTATGGCTGTGTTTGAACCTGATCTGCATGTTTGTGCTTCTTTATAAAGCAGTCTGATATCTTGCCCTTCCTCTTCATGTTCAATTGACCCTGTGCAAAAATATTACAGTCTGGTTACATCTGATCCAGTTAGAAACACATATCCATTATCATACCTGCACATTAAATCAGCAACTGATCTAAAAAACATTTTTCTAAAGAAAGTATATAAGCTGTCTATTCCATTTCAAATAAATTTAACTCACAGCTAGCCTAACATTACTTCCCCATATTAGCAAAACATTTGAGCATCGTCAATTAAATATAATAACTGATACATGGAATGTGCATGTACTACTAGCACAGATGAAGTATAGCGTTAACTGTCTAAAGAGCAAATTGATCTCTCTAATTTTATTAAGTTCACTGATGTCGTCGGTACCTCGTTAACTTACACAGCGGATAATAAACATCCATCAGCAAACAAACCTTTTAATAAACTATAAAATGTATTTCAAATATTATGTTATGATGTATTATTATTCGTCTTACTTGAAACCATTCTCTT
This sequence comes from Danio aesculapii, assembly GCF_903798145.1. Taxonomy (NCBI): domain Eukaryota; kingdom Metazoa; phylum Chordata; class Actinopteri; order Cypriniformes; family Danionidae; genus Danio; species Danio aesculapii. Next base: position 6,402,679 of record NC_079457.1, read on the forward strand.
GTCTTTGGCTCGTCATTGATTTGAAAATAGCTTGTGCGTTGCCAGCAAAATTCAAAAACTTCTTTAGACAAATGAGATATCAATCAGCATCAGGAACCGCCAGCAGCAAATAAAATTTTGGGGTGGCACCCAGGGTGGCCAATCAGAAGTCCAGTGCCGGACACCCCTGTGGCTCTGCCACTGGCTGCGTAAAACATATGCTGGATATGTTGGTGGTTTGTTCTGCTGAAGTGACCTCTGAATTAGAGACTAAGCCGAAGGAAAATTATTAAATGAATGAAAGATGCTGCAACACACAATGCAAACCATCTTGTATAATCAAGTCGAGCAAGAAATGTACAAGTGAAGTATGATATACGTTTTGAACTATATATGATGTTAATGTAAGCCTGGTTTCTGAAACATACATTATTAATTGTTTGATAATTTAGTCAACCTAAAGACTTCATATCAATTATAGTTACATTTCCAGCATTGTTGAAAGTGATACATAAAGGGCATCGCTGTTCTAATACGTTCAATTGATAACCGCTATTACTCTTTAATCAGTTTCAGGTTCAAACACAAGGCTGTGTTAATCAAATATTGACACTTGCCTTTTTTTTAAGTGTTTACTTCAAGTGAAAGTGGAGCAGGCCTAATCTGATGTGATTTTGTGTGAAGGCGTGAAGTAATTTAAATATTCATTGTTTAATTATAGATGAGGTTAGGCTGCATTAAAACGTTTTCACATGAAAATATGTAAATCATTTTGATTATCAAAATTATTATGCTTTTTTTAGGTATAAAATTGGTGAATTTTGATGGAACAGGGACTTTAATCAAAGCTAATCAAAACATTTTGTTGCCTGGATGTGTCGTCTTACTTCATTAGATCAAATATGTAAGCTCAATTTTAGAGATTTATATGACACTGCATCACTAAAATGTGAATTATTTTGGAGGTGTTAAGTAGGCCTCATGCTGATTTTGTTTTGTTTTTTCTTTTGAGCAAGTTCCATGAATAATATGAATAGGAAACTTGTCATTTAAAACTATCATTAATATCAACATTTTAATTAGGATAAAGCTAAGTTTCTACGCTAAACATTTTAGATAAACATTTAATAACAACATTTAAAACAATAAATATCACCATAAGTTTAGAGTAACCATTTATATATTAAAAAGGCTTTTATATTTTGTTATTTTTTTCTAGCTGATTTATTGACGTCGAATGTCTTCTGAGGTAAAGAGAACGTCACGTGACATACTGTAACATTTTTATTGACATTAACTCTTGGTATGTTTACATGAGACATGATACAGTTTATCAAATGATCTTTGAACTTAGCTTCGGGTGTTCATTCATGCTAATTTGGATGCTTTAAACGTTGAGGCAGAAAAGATGTTCGGATCACGTGAGCTCCGCGGTGGCGCGATGTTTTCAAGATCCAAGATGGCGAACGCGAACTAACACTCCGCATCTAAGAGCGCCAAAAACGGTATTTACTCCTTTCAGTTTTGGGCAAACATTAGCATAAGTTGAAAGTTTCATGTTAAAAAATAACAAAGCATACCCTTATTGTGATAACGGGTGATTGAGTGGCATTCTGTTTCCTGTGATGACCAACTGACAAACAGCTCAGCTTGTAAATCCTTTTTATATGGCTGTGCAGTATAACAATATATGATCGTAGGCTAGAAACAAAACAAAGACTATCGTTTCATGTTATGCTCTATTGTTTATTTGGTGCTGTAACGAAAACATTGTTTACAGCAGTACCTTTTCATAATTAATGAGTTTTTTATATTTTAGAAATAATAAAGTGAGAAATAGGATCACATATGAATAAGTACGTTTCTAAACATACTTTAAAATATAAAAATAAAGTTGTCCTTATGTGGTCAGAATATTTAAACTATTAATTGATCGAATGTACAGAAATTGTACTGTATTATTTTATATATTGCTATTTGTATATGAGATGACTTATACCATGATATTATACATTTGTCATATTGCCCAGCCCTACTTATGAATATTTTTGCATATTCAGGACCATTTTGGTAAATATTTTGGTAATGTTAGTTTGTGTAATACATCAGATTCATGTATTTATTTTAATCACATCTAATTTATTCAAACATTTTTTATGTTTCCAGTGTTTTGTGGGATAGGCTATTTAGTTTATTTTGACATAATTAGCTATTTTTGCCTAACTTTAGGTCAAACTATACAATCTACGCATCTAATTTGACTTTACTTTTAGGCTTTATGTAGAAACAAACACCTTTTTTATGAGAAATCAGTTTTGTGAACTCTTATGGTGCTCTAAATCTGCCGGTTTCAGACTGTTGAATGACTTTTTTTCTCGCATAGACTGATTTGGTGCGATTATGCATTCACAATGGTATATGAACTGTTATAAAGGTGGTCAGATGGATATCTATTATTTTAATTATTAACATTATTATTTAAAATACAGATCAGAGTAAACTTTTTCTCAGTTTCAAAGGGACCCCCTCATACATCTTGTTTTGACGTCCTTTAGGGAGGATCAAACCTTAATTAGGGGGGCCACTAGTCCCAAATCCATTGTATTTCGCACCGTTTTAAACCACTACATATTGAGCAAATTCACAATGTCGTAGTAATTCATCTGTGTTGTTGGAGAAATTCAGCATAATTTGCTGCCTTGTCAGACATTATTTTCGCAATATAGGTGTTTAAAGAGAAATCAACATAACTTATAATCATATAAACCACTTCATATTGAGGAAATTCACAATGTCTTTGTAATTCATCTGTGTTGGAGTAATTCAGGATAATTTGCTGCCTTATCAGACATTATTTTCACAACATAGGTGTTTAAAGACAAATAAACACAACTTAAAATCATTTATACCACTACATATTGAGCAAATTCACAATAGACCCTTTCACACATACAGACCTTTTCCGGAAAATTACTGGCAATTTTCCGGAAATGTCTATGTGTGAACAGGCCCTTTTTGAAAATAGCGTTAAATTCGTTCCGGCTATTTTCCGGAAAGAAAAGTTGTAAGATTACTGGTAATTTGCTGGAATGCTGTGTGAACGCAGATGGAAGATTGGCGGAAAGAGCGTGCTCACGTCTAGAACGCACTGACGTGAGTCGTCTACTTTAGCCAATCAGAGCATTCAGACGCATTCACATCTGCGAGGTTTATGAAAATAAAAGCCTTTGAACATTTTTCCAGACACATTTCGCTGCTAGATGTTAGTCAGATCACGTTTCTATGTTCCTTCTATTGCCAGTGTGTAAAAAAAGGTCGACAAAATGCTTATGATAAGCCGTTGTTTGTTTGCCTTCAAGCTCTGCTTTCTTCAGTTGCGTGACGTGTCGCGCTTGCACGAGAAGCAGCTGGTGAGCATCAACACACACACGTACTATGTACATCTCGACATGCGAAAATGTTTCTCTGTGTTTTTATTGAGATTGTTAACAATACTTATCCATCCACAGAGTTTGTAATGTCATCAAATGTTTACAAATACAAGCGCAGCCGTTTATAGTTGATTTCTGGTTATTGATGTCAGAATTTACCGGGATTTTGGAATGAATGTGTGAATGCTCTTTTCCGGAAAAATTCCGTAACGTCCTTGCCTGTGTGAACATCGCTTTTTTTAATTTACCGGTAAAGTCGTTCCGGATTTTTTTTCCAGATATTTACCAGTATCACTGTGTGAAAGGGACTAATGTTTTAGGGTGCTTTCACCTCTTTTTTTCCGAAACGGGGATTAAAATTGTTACAATGTTTCACTTTGTTCTTGGTGCGGTTCGCTTTCACACAGCAAAGTTTCTAAACGGACCAAAAGAGCTAAAACAAGTCACGTGTGAGTAAACTCTCCTCACATTGGTCAGAGTTTTGAGGTTTACTTTGCGGAGTCTCACTCAGCTGTCATGCGTCCTTATTTTAATTTATTAGCCGTATATATGCCTATTACATATCCATAATACACTATGATATAGCCGGGCTCGGATAGTTTTGCTTTCTCACTACAATGGATCCGCTCCAGAGTTCGTTTTAATCTAGCCTAGACTACCTCATTCAGGTGATCTTGGACCGATTGTTTTGGCTCGGAACCGAGCGCGATTTCTGGGTTCACAAATGACAAATGAACCGCGCTTACTGGGGAAACGTGCCAGGTTCTGAAACAAAAGTCTAGGCGTGAAAGCACCCTTAGTAATTCATCTGTGTTGGAGTATTTCAGGATCATTTGCTGCCTTACCAGACATAATTTTCGCAATAAAGATGTTTAAAGACAAATAAACACAACTTATAATCATTTAAACCACTACATATTGAGCAAATTCACAATTGCTGCGTCCCAATTCGCATACTTATACTACACCCTAACAGTATGTACTTTTTTTGGAAAGGAAAAGTACACACTTTTGAGTGTGTAACAGAAGAGTATGCAAGCTTTTGAGGCATACTACTTCCTCGTTAACAGATCGTTGTGTTGCTTAGTTACGAGCCCTGTCAATCATCCACATTTCTTTCATATTTAATTTCCTACCTTATTGGTGAAGCAGCAGCAGCAGCAGGATAATCTCCCATTCACAAGTCTTTCATGCAGAGAAATCTCCTCAGGTGTTTGGATAATTCTGCATTCAGACGTTAATGTCCAAACACGTCTTTATATAAGTTCAGTATTGTTGTTGCAGATGAAATATAACACAGAAAACACGATTAAAACATGTTCCAGTGGGCTAGATATTAATTAACAGTCAAACAAACATCTTTACCGAAGCCTCTCTACTCGTAAAGCCATCATGTTTGTAGTTTGTTTATACTTTTCACCCGCGTTTGTAGTTCTAAATCGAATTCACATCCTACACGCAATGTATTGTGGGCAATATCAGCGGTTAGAGTATTGACGCTTCTACACTTTGAGTTTTTACCGGAAATAGTAAACCATACGGGAACCTTTGGCATATTCTTTTTAACATACTACGATTTGGGACATACTAATTCTACTTTCAAATACTATTTAGGACGGACAGTATGCGAATTGGGACGCAGCAAATGTCTTAGTAATTCATCTGTGTTGGAGTAATTCAGGATCATTATCAGACATTATTTTCGCAATATTGATGTTTAAATATAAATCAACATAGCTGATAATCATTTTAAAGCACTACATATTGAGCAAATTCTCAATGTCTTAGTAATTCATCTGTGTTGTTGAAGTAATTCAGATGGCGAACGAAAATCAGCACAATGCGGACAATGTTGTTGTAGGACAGCAAGATGGATGTGTGTGTTTGTGTGTGTATCTCAGCCAGTGTGTGTTTGTGTGAGTCTGTTTACAGACAGCATGTGTTTACATTCCGGAGAGTCGGTCCAAGCTTCAGAGACTGCAGTAAATGAATTAAAGGAAATGCTTTATTCTGCTCGGTAATGGAAAAACACTCCACAAATTCAGCTTTGGTGAAAATGAAGCTGCCGACTGCCAGCTCGCACCAAGATGGCACGATAATTCCCTTTGCTAATAGAGGAAACCCTGGGAAAGGTTGTGAAACAGTGGATTAAAATCCTGATATCATGACTCAATAGGCAGCGTCGTAGGAGGCAAAGTTTTTTAAGTAAATAATATAATTATGCTGTCTCATAAGAGACCCTATTTCACTCAAATTTTAAGGCATCTCTGCAGGTTTCCTTTGTGGAGGAATCACAAAAAAACCACATAAATCTTAGGGAAGAATCACATTTAGTTAAAATCACATGTGAAGCATACAAAGTAGTTTATCACTTTGATAGTTCATTTATAAGTATGAACAAAAGAGGTTAAATGTCATTTAAAAGTGACTCATGTATTTACTTGTCTGCTTTTATTCTTATTTATGCTCATAAATGTGAAAATTATTAACTTAAAATCGAAACATGAACTTGGTTCTGAGGTGTGTGCATTTTTTAAAGCTTGTATTTATTACCTTTTTAGGCAATACAGATACAACAACAAACAAGTGAACAGAAAAAATGATAATAATAATAGTTAAAAAACGATCAATATTGCAGAAATAGAAATATTGCATATTCTTGCGCCACAAGCCTTCACAAGATCTAACCTCATTAAATCAACCCTCTGATAAATATGGAGGTTATGTTTAAACCCATATGGAACAAAAATGGATCCCATTATGAAATAAAATATCTTTGCCGTGTGAAACACAAGTTAAGTAGTCTAGTGGTACATATTGAAATATTACCCTGTGCCATAAAGACTTTGTTGGAGTTTTGTCCATTATCCAGTTCAGGAGAATACATTTTCTTGCACAATATGTCAGGAACTTGCCAAGTGTTTTTTTATGGTTGTTCATCGTAATCTCGTCGTATATCCCAAGCAGCATATGCTTTTGGTCACATCCAATATTAATAGAAAAAATACCATTAATTTCTTGTTCAATTATGGCCCAGAACTTTTGAATTTCCCTGCAAAGCCAGAAACAATGAACAAGGTCTTCTTCCTCTGTTCTCTGAGGTGTGTGTTGACAATACATAATACACATTTGCATGCACTGTAAAACGATTATATGATAAATAAATCACGACAACTTTTTGTTTTTGTTAATTTTAACTTTATCATTATTTTTTATTATCATTTAAATTATTAGTATCTATAATAAAGTTTAATATAATTCAGTTTATAACTTGTAGGCGACCAGGGCTTTTATTCTATTTTTTTTAAGGTGTGACAACACTCTTCACAAACATGTATTTTGGTAGTTTGGTAGGTATACTGAGATGCATATTATATTTATTAATTTATTTATTTAAAAAATATTTATGATTTATTTTACATTTTACAAACAATAAACATTCCTTAAAAATAACAAAATGAAAAAATAATAAATAAAACCCAATTACACAACTAAATGAGGGGCAAATGTCTACATTTTTGCAAGATGCACTTTTATAACTGTTAGCTTAGAACTTCGCATTTTCAGGATGCTTCTTTGTAAATAAAGCATCCATATTCTGTATATGGACAGAAGCAATGTAATTATCAGATGATCTTGCTTTAGACATCTCACACCTTGTAATGATCCGAACATTTATTATGAATGCCTAACTTGCACATTATTTCAGGGTTTGTACGGGTGCTGAAAATCCTTGAAAATTCTTGAGTTTGAATCTACCATCTTCAAGGTTTAATAAGTGCTTAGCTTTTGATTAAAGTGCTTGAAACTGCTTAGAAATGTAAATGTAATTTTTTTCGTAATAATTTTTCTTACTACGAGGTAAAATCTGCACCCTTTGAAATGAAGTAAATATAAATAGATGAATATTTAAGATGAAAGCAAATTACATTAAAGAGTAAATGACAATGAGTCTATGTTGTGCTTGGGGCAAACAATAAAAAAATAAATCCTTAAAAAACATCAGTTTATTATCGAAATGTTTAATGGAAAGATGAGTAGCAGTTCATTAACAAAGAATTAAAAAAACACCCCAATTGAGCCCAAGCAACGTTTAAAAAATGATATAGAATAGTCTAAATGTCTTATTAATATAAATGTTTGATACTTGAATACTATACAGAGAGAATGAAATAATCTGCGGTTGTTCATTTCATTATTTTTTGACGTTCCAACCGATCAATAAACAAAATAGCTAGCTTTTTTATTTGATTTAATGATCAATTAAATATTAAACCACATACAGGAAATTTTTAACTTAGATAATTCATACATTAACAAACCTAAAATAATAAATAAAAGCAGCGTGACAGACTGTGCCTTAAAGCATATCATATTGCTCTCTCTCGTAAATGTGATTTTCTTTAAAGTGTACTTTTAAATAGCTTATTTCTTTACTTTCAAATCTCACTGTTTGTTTTGTGCAATTTGTTCTTTATTGTAAATTAATAAGGGTGTGTTTATGGGACGGCATAATCTATGTCGGAAGAAAAGGAGAGTCAGAACTAGTTTTTGAACATTTAACCTCGGCTATTTTTTATTTAAAAATCCTCTTTTGGAAACTAAATTCGTTTAGTATATTTCTGATGTATTTTTGTAGTTATTAAAATAAAAAGAGGAAATAATTAGAGGTGATATTAAGTGTGTTCAGGGCCAAAACAAAACCCTGACCACATGCATTGTCAGATTTTGTGACTAAATTAATCTTTGCTACTTTTGTCATTATGATTAGTGTTTTATTTATTTATTTATTTATTCGTGAAATATGCATAGGTTAAATAATTATTTTAAGTGAGCATATAGTAGCAGCCATTAGCCTAACGTAACATCATAATTTTACCTGCAGTGCTGATTGAAGACGTCGGTCCGCCAATAGTATCCGATCTGCTCCAAATTCAAACACATACATGTACAGGCTATATTTAATTTATAACACAGCAAGCTTGACATCGCAGGCAGATCCAAACCAAAATGCAAAAGGTCCACGTGCTTTATAGGAATTTGAAAATGAAAGCAAACTTCATCTCGCAGCACTATTAAATTGCCTAGAATGCTCGTGGATGCGAAATTCAAAAGCGTAAATAGTGTGATCACGCATTCAAAGCGGGCGACTTCTGTGTTCATCGTGCTCGAGAACGAGCATTATAACTGTAGCATGTAACTGCTTCATTCAGGAGGATTTGAAAAAACAGACTCGACTCTGGGAGTCGATTCCTGTCCTGGAGTTGACTTCTGACTCCTGAGTTGACTTGGTCTATTGAGAGTAGAGGAATCGACTCTTTTGGATTCGACTCCCCCTCCCTGCTTGTGTCACATACATAGATTAAAAAATATGGATGTAGTATATGTGACATCACCCATAGCTTTCTGAAGAGCACAAATGAAGCTTTTTGGTTCAAGTGAAATCGTGCTGATCGGGGCAACCAAAAAAGGGCAAAGAGGTGGAGTGTGAGTGGAGCTAAAGATGCTAGCATTTTGCTTAGGATTTTTTTTGGGAGAAACCCTTAATACTTCATTACCTGCGACTGGTTTGTGTTCTGACTGGGGTTGGGCGATGTCGACCAATTTGTCATCGTACGATGACTGCTCAAAGCATCCACTGAGCTGGAGCTCAGACAAGCGCATGACAATGTGTGTGTGTGTGGATATATGGTGTGCCATTTTCAAACTAAGCTGTATTAGTGTAAATGGGGCCTAACTGTGTATTTTTCACGAGCGGGTTTGCGAAAGGGGGCGGGGCGGAGGATAGCGATGCCGGCTAAGCATCATGACGTCTATCGGCGATGGATGATTTCATCGTCTATCGACCCAACCCTAGTTCTGACCACATGTGCTTGGTTGTGTACTACATGAATAAAATGTTTAGTCTTAAAAATGCTGTAGTAATACATTGAGCCACTAAGCATTACTTATTGTGATGTTCTTCTACAGGAGGAAAACACGAATTACTTCCAAATACTTCAAATATAGTCTGTGTTAGTAAATGCAAGACTATTGATGAAATCCAGGCATAACACTGTATGACAGTGTTTCGGATGACTTCTAGATTCTGGAGTGCATTACAGCACTAAGGGACATAATAAATGATAAATTACCTTAAAACAGATATGGTATATAAGTATATAATTTCACTCACCTGGGAAACGGAGGCCACTTGAATGATTTGTGAGCACAATTAAGTGCACAGTAGGGTTGGGCGGTATCCAAATTTTGATAACGTCAAACCTCCTCTCTATTTTCCCTCAGTATCCGGTATTACCGTGCATAATAAAAAAAATGATGATGTAAGGCTCAGACAGCATCACTAAAATGTTGGCTTGTGCCTAAACCATTTACAAACTGAATACCGTATATGTGACCTTAGGTTCGCGGTCACCTGTTTGTCTTGTTCAAATTAGAGATCTGCGCGGGACGCTCTCTCTCATTCACACACATAACCACACACACAGACACAGACAGCACCAAGCAACGCACAGCATCACGCTCTCTCTCTCTCATTCACACACACACACACACACACATAGAGCGTGATGCTGTGTGTCGCTTGGTGCTCTCATTCTCATTCACACACATACATACACACACACACACACATAAACATAAACAGCATTGCTCGGGAGCGATATTGTTAGACCACCCGCTCCCGTTCAAATTACACCAGAGTTACCGACCGCACCTACGCTTTATTTGGAAATGTATTCCCGCACTGCAAGAAATCTGGTCATGTCCCACTGCTCCTGCGGTATAGCAGCAGGAATGCAGACCTCTCGTTCATATTTACCACGTCTCCCTTCTCGTTCGGTCGAAACCCGAAATACTGCCAAACTGCAGAGGTTGTGTTGTTTTTCGAGACCAGGTCACTTGGTGATTGACATCTTACCTCACCTCTCTCTCTCTCTCTCCTTCACACTGTCCCGTGATGACAATCACGCATACGCATATTTAGGTATTCAATAAATAATATTATTTAATACTTGTCTCCTATTTAAGTGCATTGTTTTTATAACGGTATTGAAACTGACAACATCGGTATTTTTAGATCCCCGCGCTATACCATGTTACCGTATTACCGCCCAAGCCTAGTGAACAACATGCCATATCATCTGACAATTGTAAGAAGTAATTCCAAATTGACTGTGTAAAGCCACATAAAACAAAACAAAAATATGATGTATATGCCGAGTTCAGTAGCTAATAGGGGTGGGCGATATGACCTAAAATTAATATCATGGTATTTTTCATCTTTTGAACGGTGACGGTATAATATCATGGTATTACTTTCAATAGCAAAATAATATACATCTCAAGGAAGAACGGACAAAAGAAAGTCTCACTTCTATCACTCTTTAAAAGTTTTGGTTTGGGTCATTGTAAATGCTCAGTCTCGTTATGAGCTGATCTTCATTTCTCTGTGTTGGTGGAATAAAGCAGGCGAGTCAGCCGCACCAATTTATGAGCAGACAGAGCAGGATTCTCATGATGACCACCAGCGCAATTTCGCTCTTTGTTATGAGTTTCTTTGGCGATGATGTGTACAGTGTTAGATTTTATATTTAGCGGACATTTGCGCTGAACACGCGGTGAATGCAACGCATCGAGATTCGGGCACCTTCTCCGAAAACGCTCGATTGATCTCAGCTGGCGGATCAACATTTACCTCATGTCATGATCGCTGTCATCTGCGCCATTATTATTATTATAACTTTAGGTGAGGTTTGCAAACCTGTGCACTTTTCACTCTTCAGCCGTTTGCATTTCCTGCAGTAACAAAAGCTCCCTGTTATCTGACAGCGGGAAGCGTTGAGTGACTGACAGCTAATATGAACCAATACAGCAGCAGGGTAGAGCGATTCAGCAAGTTTTTAGAGAAAATCAAATCAGATTGCACTACAACCATTATATTCAGACACACAAATGCTCCCAAATATATTATGAGGATGCATAGATTAAATTTCGGGCGCTCATGCGACCAAAATGGTTGCAATTTCGAGCCCTGTAGTATAAGGACAGGTATTCAGACCACAACTGAACGTTTGAAGAAAATTAAATGCCTTATTTTTTAGAATTACCGGGAATGACACCGGTGTACTGCCCACCCCTATAGTGGCTAATCAGCCGAAATCAGCTGAGGTGAAGTGACATTTAAAGGCTTTACTAGGTTAATTAGGCAGGTTTCATTCTAGCTGAAATAAAACAAATAAGACTTTCTCCAGAAGAAAAAAAAATAGGAACTAGGGATGTCCAGATCTGATCACGGGATCGGAAATCAGGCCCAATCACAGAAAATGTATGAATGAATGAAGAATGAAGAAAATATAAAACTGTGTATGGAAAGCATCGTCAATGCACCGTGATGCACCGAGATATCAAATTGAACCGAATCGATGGCATGATAATCGTAACTGAACCGTGAGACCAGTGTAGATTCACACCTCTACTGCACATATCATGTTAATGGTTGAGTTAAAGCAAGGTTTTACCTGCTCAAAATGAGGCTGAGGTGATAAACACTTTAAACACATTTTGCATTATTCTTGTAATCTTGTCAAATAAAACTTTATATCCCATTTGAAGCTGTATTCAATACAAGCTTTTCCAGGATGCTTATTTATGCATTATCTTGTTTAAAAAGGCTAACAGTAAATGTACTTCAATACATGACCAGTGTTGGCCATGACTCCCTGCCTGATGTTTGTTAAAAGGCAAGTCAGCAACAAAATATATAACTGTTCTAGTGGTTTTTGGATATTTTAATGAAAAGAATCATGTACATGTTGTGCTGTTAATCATTAGCACACAGTTTTTCCTGCATGCAGTAATTCACCTCTGATGGAAACATTTTCTGCCTCTTCCAGGCATGAACTCTTCATGTCTGGATTTTGGCATTGCTTGTCGTTGTCTGTGTGATGCGCCTCGAGGGCTGAGAGATAGCGATCAGGGATTTTGTCAAAGATAACGCTCTTCAGACACTTGGAGATTGACAAAAGAAAGTCAGACTTTATCGTTTTTTTGGCCTCAGCACGCATTAAACATCAAAGTTATGATGAAGTGTTATGCTGTCAGTTTAGATTATTAGTTTGATGCTACGGCGTATGAATGAAACACTTTAATGCATATATCCTTCCTCTTTGCAAGATGTGAGATAGGGTGATATTAATCAATATATGGCCTTATATAAAACACTCAATGCTTCAGTTTGCACAAGCGAGGTCAATACAATGTGAAAACTCTACAGCACCAATTGAATGCCCTTAAGAGAACAGCTATTGTAAAACAAGATATTACGTTGATGAACTCGCTGGCATTGGATTTGCTGTTTGGGAAAACAGCTCAGCATTATGTGAACTCTGAAGTAGGATGCATAGAAACAGGTCTTTTGCAGCACACTTAGATTATATGCGTGTTTTTTGTGAGACCCTCAATGCTGATATTTGATCATTTTTTACAAATTAAAACTATTTATCCATTTCAGCAGGCTATTTTCACATCTACCATTTGAAAAAGGCTATGAAAAGAGGTGTTTCCAGGTATGTGGAGGTGATGCGAGTGTAGAAAGAAGGAAGGGATTGCGTTAAATGGGGAGTTTCATTATATTCTGAATGTGTATATGGTATTTGTTGATTAAAGGTAGTAAATGATGTTCAATTTCTGAGACTTATTGTAGTTAAGAGTTCCGTTTATCATCAGGAGGCGCAGGTATTCATTTTATTTTGTCTGTTTGGAGTTTAGTGACTCACATAATACATGCGAAAATCACCAAGGTTCACGGTTTCAGCTAAAATCTTATTTAAAGTTGAAAGTTTTTTTTGAAAATAAGCTAATTTTACTACTTCCCAATGATTAAACAGTTGAGTTTTACCATTTCTGAATCTATTGAGCCAATCTCCGGGTCTAGCAGGAGCACTTTTAGCTTAGCTTATATTTATTATATTAGCTTATATGTATATTTTTTCCCAATTTCTGTTTAACTTAAAGATTTTTTTCAGCACATTTCTAAACGTAATAGCTTTAATAACTCATTTCTAATTACTGATTTATTTTATCTTTGCCATAATGACAGCACATAATATTTGACTAGATATTTTTCAAGAGACTAGTATTCAGCTTAAAGGGACATTTAAAGGCTTAACTAGGTTAATTAGTCAGGTTAGAGTAATTATGCAAGTCATTGTATAACAATGGTTTGTTCTGTGGACAATCAAAACCAAATATTGTTTATGGTGGCCTAATAATTTTGACCTTAAAATGGTTTTAAAAAAAAAAGTAAAAACTGCTTTCATTCTAGCTGAAATCACGGGATCGGAAATCGGGCCCAACATTTCATGCATGCCCCCGTGACAAACGAGATATTAGATGTGAGGATGAACTACTAGAGAGTGTAATTTTAATGGAATGTTTGATACCGCACAGCGAATGGGAGAAAAAAAAATGCATTTCTCGGTAACTCTATTTCTCGGATATGGACTCGGTATAGCCAGGGAAATATTTGAAAAAGAGAAAAAAAAATCACAGGATGACTAATAATTCTGACTGTACGTGATCAATCAAAAATGTCTAAGGAAGTGAGTAAATGATGGCAGATTTGTCATTTATGGGTGAACTATCCCTTTAAGCTGAGCTGCGTTTGGAAGGCTCTGAGTTATTTTAAACCGGGCCACTGGCGCTGGGTGCAGTTTTATGAGGTGGTGAAAAGACGGCAACCTTTAGCAAATCCTCTGCCAACCCTGACCGACGTGCCTGGTAATCCGTCTGACTGCTTTTATTCTGAGAGAAAACCTTCATCACAACACGTACAGGAGCCTTCCTTGTCTGTGATGAAAGCTTATGAACAGTCATATCAGCATTACGTCATTTATGTTCTGCATGCACTGCAATGTTTAGTGTTTGAGATGATAATGGTAGCAGTTACTCACTGGCTGCTGGAGCACTATATTAAAGTCGTGCACTTGTCTACTTAGTCTGTCTAGACTGGTTCTAGATGACTAAAATGTGTGGGTTGTTACTTTGAGGAATTCATCATTATCTAATTGTTTAACGTTCATTGGGTGGAAACTTTTTTTTGTTACTGTTGCAAACTCTTAAAAACTCAAACTTTTAAAAAGAAGATGTAACTGGGGATTTAATAATTTTCTGTAAAATATGCTGAAAATGATTGGATATGATTGATGCATGGGCTAGAACAGGGATGGGCAAACTCGATCCTGGAGGGCCGGTGTCCCTGCATAGTTTTGCTCCAACCCTAATCAAACACACCTGCTTGAAGCTTTCTAGTGATCTTGAAGACACTAATTAGGGTGTTCAGGTGTGTTTGATTAGTGTTGGAGCAAAACTCTGCAGGGACACCGGCCCTCGAGGATCAAGTTTGCCCATGCCTGGGCTGGAATGAACTGTGACATTGCAAAGCATTTTTATCTCCTAATGTTTGTGTTTTGAACACACAAATTAGTGTTGGATTGAAACCGTTTTCACTCTGAAACCAAGTAAATTTCACAAATTACAATTAAAAAATGCTGTTTACAAGACAGAAAAATAAATTTCTAGTTCATTTAAATAAATGGCTTTAATTACTTTAAACCAGGGGTTCACGCACTTTTCAGCCTGTGACCCCCAAAATAACAATGACAGTGAGTTGCGACCCCCCACATTCCTCAGAGGTGGTTATAAACAAAATGTTGCACAAACAACAATAGGCCTTTATAAACTCGAGCATATTGACAACACAAAAAAGTGCAACAGTCCAACAAGCATATGCTATAATTTATATAGTTATAATTGTAAGTCGCTTTGGATAAAAGCGTCTGCTAAATGACTAAATGTAAATGTAAATGTAGTCAGTTATCAATTTGTTTAATATTTTATATTCAAAAAGGCGGCAACACCAAAGCTCTAAAAATGCCCACACCTTGTATCATCCTTTTTAATTTAAAAATTGGCATTTTTGGGGATTTGGTGTTGCCGCCTTTTGAATATATTTTTGCACTTTTTGCTGTTTGGCTGAGCATCCATTTAAAGTGATGTGCACGCTTTTGTGAATTTTTAATTTAATATTAACCTCACCTAATAAGACTGGTGGGCACAATGTTTTCAGTAGTGGCCTGTATTTATTTTTAATGTTTTGTCACTTGATTGCCATAAAGGTGTCAGAAAGTTTAACCTGGTGCTATTGACCTTATTCTAAAATGCGGAAGTGCGCCTGTTTTCACGATTGTTTTAGAACTTCCGATTAGGTCCCCTATGGGAGAAATGACTAGGAATAATAAACGGCAGTAAACGGTCAAACTACTCGCTCTACAAACAAATGTTTGCATTACTATACAGACCAAGTAGAATAATATAATGAGAAAATATCAGTTTGCAACATCAAGCAGCGTAACGAGCAGTTTTTAACGTCTAAAAATTAATGGAAGTGAATGAGACCGGAAGTCTCGAGCCAAAAAGATTCAAATGGCTGCGCGCGCTTGTTGGCAAAGAATAAGGTGACTAAAATCAATCTGCTGCAGCGGACGCTAATGCTGTGTTGTTAATCTAATATAAACACACAATCCTATGAAAATAAATTAAAAGGCTGATGGTTTTTTATTTGCATGTTGTTGCTTTTCTTATTGTATAACTATTAACTACTATTTTAATCTTCTGTTGGTTATGGATAAAATATGAAAATTCTAAGAGTTTAATAAAATTTATTTGACTTTTGGAAATCACCAAGCGACCCCCTATCATTGTCTCCCCCCCCCGCAAAACTAATAATATTTAAACAAAATATCTGATCTCTTTATAATAAAATAAACAGAAGTGTTTTGTAGGAGCTTTCAAGTAAAGGAGCCAGCCATCATTTTTCAAATACACACTGCAACATTACAAATTGTGAAGTTGAATAACTATATTAACCCCTATGCTAAAAAATCTTTCAGATGGGGAGCAGGTGGCTGGGATGCACAAGAAAAGAAACCAAAAGGCCTTTCTGGTGACATCCTTACATCTTTATTAGGTACACCTGTCCAACTGCTCGTTAATGCAAATTTCTTATCAGTCAATCACATGGCAGCATGGCTCGATGCATTTAGGTATGTAGACATGTTCAAGACGATCTGCTGCAATTCAAACCGAGTATCAGTATGAGGAAAGGACGGTGAATTAGGTGACTTTGAATGAGGCATGGTTGTTGGTACCAAACGGGCTGCTCTGAGTATTTCAGAAACTGCTGATCTACTGGGGTTTTCACGCACAACCATCTCTAGGTTTAACAGAGAATAGTCTGAAAAAAAGAAAATATCCAGTGAGCGGCAGTTCTGTGAACGCAAATGACTTGTTGATGCCAGAGGTCAGAGGAGAATGGCCTGTCTGGTTCCAGCTAATAGAAAGGTAACAGTAACTCAAATAACCACTCGTTACAACCGAGGTCTGTAGAAGTGCATCTCTCAACACACAACACGTCCAACCTTGAGGCAGATAAGCTACAGCAGCAGAAGACCACACCGGGTGCCACTTCTGTCAGCTAAGAACAGGAAACTGAGGCTACAATTCACACAGGCTCACCTAAATTGGACAATAGAAGATTGGAGAAACGTTGTCTGGTCTGATGAGTCTCAATTTCTGCTGCGACATTCGGATGGTAGGGTCAGAACTTGGCGTCAACAACATGAAAGCATGGATCCATCCTGCCTTGTATCAATGGTTCAGGCTGGTGGTGGTGGTGGTGGTGGTGGTGTAATGGTGTGGGGGATATTTTTTGGCACACTTTGGGCCCATTAGTACCAATTGAGCATCGTGTCAACACCACAGCCTACCTGAGTATTGTTGCTGACCATGTCCATACCTTTATGACCACAGTGTACCTATCTTCTGATGGCTTCTTCAAGCAGGATAACGCACCATGTCAAAGCGTGAATCATCTCAGACTGGTTTCTTGAACATGACAATGAGTTCACTGTACTCCTCGACAGTCACCAGATCTCAAACCAATAGTAACGGCAATTAGATCCTTGTGTGTAATCCAGCGTGGAGAGTGGATGTCTCTACCTGTGAGTGCATCGTGACGTCTTTGAGTGTGCAGCACTAATTCATGAGAAAGACTTGGTTCAAACCAATCAGCACACTCTATTGTGAATGAGGTGCAACTTCAGTCATATGCATGACATAGCTTCGAAGACTGTTTTTATCTGTTACAGTGTTCAGACGTCAGAGAGACACCACATTGTGTTGCCATTAAAAATTACACTCTTCCAGCAGTTTCTCGCATTTAATATCTCGTTTGTCACAGGGGCATGCATAAAATGTTCCTGAATGAAAGTGAAAGTGCCAAACTGCAGTTAAAGTCGACAAATTAATAATTTGCCAAATAATTTGATTACTGATGTCCATGTAAACACAGGCACTGTCTTTCTCCTCTGCGTCTGTGTTTGTTTTGCTTCAGTAAAAATCAGCGCATGCTCAAATGGAAACTCCCACTTTTATGCAAAACTTTTCCTCTTTCCCTCCCCCGACACTCACAGCTGGACACACCCACTTTCAAACTAGAGGTGTGAAAACACCCTGCTGAGATAGGGGGGTTTCACACCCCTTTAAATCTATGCCATGAAGGATTAAGGCAGTTCTGAAGGCAAAAGGGGGTCCAACCCAGTACTAGTGTACTTAATAAAGTGGCCAGTGAGTGTATATTTTCACAGAAACATATCCCATGCCTAACCCAAAAGCACATATTTCTCGGTGCTCAAAAACGTATCCCTGTGCACATTTTCCCAATGAGCCTGTGTTGCATCCATAGTAGGAAAAGCAAATGATATAAAAGTGCATGGTTACAGATTGCAAATATATCTTATTGTGTGTTCAACCTAGTTTGGAACAAGTCAAGGGTGAGTAAATGATGGCTGAATTTCCATGTTTGGGTAAACCATCACTGTAAATGATAAACTTAGACTAGTTTGAAATGACTCAAGGGTGAGTAAATGGCAAGATTTCCTGTTTTGGGTGAACTATCACAGTAAATGATAACAGTATTGGCAGTTTTAATTGAACGAACTCAAGAAGACCTTAAAGAGAAAGTGACCTTAAAGAGCTCATCTGAAAGAGAGCTTTAAATAAACGTGTTTGACTGTTGTTTGAGGACAGTCAGTCACCATCACTCACTTTTTACAGTATCACAGCTTTTCCAGTGCCAAAGCAAGGACAGGGAGCACAAATAGAAACTGGTGATCTTTCTTTTACGAGCCGTTCGAAGGACAAACACTGAGTTCCTTCATTAAACGCAGCGACGACGGGTGGAGGATGCTAAATTCTGCTCTAATGTTGACGTCTGCATTTCATCAACACCCTTTTTTCTTGCGTCCCGTCTGTGCGTCGCCTAATAGCCCATGAGATGAAAATGTTGTGCTGGTTTTTGCACGCGACAGCCTGCCAGCTTTCACAAGCAACACCTCTTTCTGTCTCTGAGAAGCTATTAAACATCGCCCCGCCACATGCTAACGGATGTTTGGCCAGAAACTAGGGTTCGCTACTGTATCTGGCTTTCTACCAACTCATCCGATTGACTGCCAAAGTTGCGAGGGCAAAGTTAGATCCTCTTGCTAACACAATATTGATTTAGTTGGTGGAACTACCTGAGAGTGAGTGTAAAGTGGTCGGGCTACTTTTAGACTTTGCTCTAGACGATTTGGATCACTGCTATTAAATGCATTACGACATGCGTTGGTGGGTACAGTCTTATTCAGGTGGTGTTGAACAGGTTAATTGGTTTATTGCACTGGCTGGCTCTAACTTGTTAGCGTCCTCTTTTGGCAGCTGTTGATAGTGCTGTTTTTAAAATGTGTTTCTTTTTGTTTTATTGAATTTTTACAAATATTTAAATTTTTTATTATATTTCATTTGATTTGTTTAATTTTGGTTTTAATAAAAAAAAGTAGTTATTTTTCATTATTTTTATATGAATGTTTTTTTATATATATTATATATATATATATATATATATATATATATATATATATATATATATATATATATATATATATATATAATGTGTGTGTACGTATATGTATATATATATATAATGTGTGTGTACGTATATGTATATATATATATAATGTGTGTGTGTGTATATGTATGTATATATATAATGTGTGTGTACGTATATGTGTATATATATATATATATATATATATATATATATATATATATATATATATATATATATATATATATATATATATATATATAATGTGTGTGTGTGTATATATATATATATATATATATATATATAATGTGTGTGTGTGTATATATATATATATATATATATATATATATATATATATATATATAATGTGTGTGTGTATATATATATATATATATATATATATATATATATATATATATATATATATATATAAATATATATAATGTGTGTGTGTGTATATATATATATGTATGTGTATATATATATATATATATATATATATATATATATATATATATATATATATATATATATATATATATATATATATATATATATATATACACATACATATATATATATACATATATATATGTTCTTAACTTAGTAGTGAGTTTGAATCATGATGTATAAAATTGAAATTGTAAACACTTAATCCTTCATATGAACTCTACACAAACTCTGATGAATATTAATGGATTTTTTTTTTCTGTTTTTACATTTAAAGGTGTAACTCACACAAAAATCAAAATTAACTCACTATTTACTCACCCTCAAGTGGATTCTCTCTTCTTTTGAACACAAAGAAGGTAGTTTGAAGAAAGATGAAAACCTGTAACTATTGACTTCTATAAATACTATGGTCAGTGGTAAGTCAGTGGTTACAGATTTCCAACATTATTCAAAATAAAACTTATTTTTTTGTTTGTAACAGAGGAAAGAAACTAAAACAGGTTTGTGATGAGTGAGTAAATAATGACAGACCTTTCATTTTTGGGTGAACTATTCCTTTAAAGCAAAACTACACAGGTGAATTTAATGTAAAAATAGCTAATATCACCAGTTAGATTATAAGATTAAGAATGGCAAACGATTTACAAGATTTCTACAATTTTATGTTTAGATATGCAAATGAGGCATTAAGTAAATATACATTATTTTGCATATAATTCAATTCAGTTCACCTTTATTTGTACAGCGCTTTTACAATGTAGATTGTGTCAAAGCAGCTTCACTTAAAAGATCATAGTAAATTGAAACAGTGTCAGTTCAGTTTTCAAAGTTCAAGTTCAATTCAGTTTAGCTGAGTTCAGTGTGGTTTAATAATCACAGTACATATTTCTAGTAATATATTTCTAGCATGGAGAATTTTAATATTAAATCACAATAGGTTTACAATTCTTCCTAATTGTATCTATTTTTGACATATTACAGTAATTTCCCAGTGTGTGTGTGTATATGTATGTATATGTGTGTGTGTGTGTGTGTGTGTGTGTGTGTGTGTGTGTATATATATATATATATATATATATATATATATATATATATATATATATATATATAATTGAGTTTTTTTAATTGATTGATTAATCTTTTAATTATATTATTTTTGTTGTTATTATATTGTTTTATTTTATTATTTAGTTTAAAATTATTATTATTAATTATTTTGTAGTATTTAGCATTTTTACATTTTAAAATTCATGTTTTTGTTTTATTATTTAAATTTAATTAAAATAATAAAAAAATGTTTTTAATTAATAAAAATAATGTCATTTTTAATTTTCTTGAATGTTTTAATATATATTTTTATTTTATAATTTATATATTTATTTTATATTATTTATATATTTAAATACTTATTATTTTTAATTGATTGATTAAAAATGTATAGTTTTTTATTTTATCATTTTGGTTTTGTAATATAAAATTCTTACGTTTTTAAATTCATGCTTTTGTTTAGCTATGTTATTCTGTTTAAATATTTGTTTTTTGTTTTTAAATTGCATTTAATATTTGATTTTATTTTACAAACATCTTGGTCTATTTGATTTTTTATTTTTCAAATTAAAAATTAAAAATAAAATAAAGTTTTTATTTTTGTATTTTTAATTTGAACAATCGAAAACAAAATCAAAATATTTAAAATCAAACAAAAAGTGCTCAGGGCTAGCTTAATGTGTCTGTGATCTTTGGATAAGGGATTCATCAAAATAAACAGCAAAAATCAGTCCAAGGCACTCGAAAAATGTGGAAAAAATATTAAACGGCGTCTATTGACTGCAATTTTAAAGAATAGCCATGTCAATAAAGAGTTTTTTCATTATTTTTTTTCACATTTTTGCACTGATTTTTGCTGTTTTGACTAAAATATTTGTTTTAAATTTTTCAAATAAATAAAGTTTTCAAATATTTGGTTTAAAGATTTATTTATGATGCACTTTAACAGATTATTCTATTGTACCGATATCATTAGAGTTTGAACAAACCAGGGTTGTCATGATACTGGAATTCAGTACCAGTCGATACTGAAATTTTAAAAAACGTCCATTTCCCGCTAACATCTGAGCACTGTTGAGCATGTTCTTAAACAGCGCTGATTTGCCATTGTGTTCACATGCTCAACAGAGATGACCACAGATATAGGGACACTGGAGCATTTCAAAGCCGAAATTCATCAGCGGA
Organism: Danio aesculapii; assembly: GCF_903798145.1. NCBI lineage: Eukaryota > Metazoa > Chordata > Actinopteri > Cypriniformes > Danionidae > Danio > Danio aesculapii. The sequence continues at coordinate 6,424,759 of NC_079457.1, forward strand.
TCGCTCGTATGTCAGCTTATAGTCAAACCAGCTGATCGACATGAATTTAAAAACTCCAGTGTCCCTGTATCTTTGGTAGCACTCAGTAAACAGCGGTGAGTTCGGTGAACTGATGACCTACTAAGCCAATCACAGTCATTTCTGTTGAGCATGTGAACACAATGGCAAATCAGCACTGTAGAAATGGACGTTTTTAAATTTCAGTATCGATTGGTACCGAAATCCGGTATCGTGACAACACTAGAACAAACCCATTATTTGTAGAGACATAGGGCACTCTTAATTAATCTAGCATCATGTTTACTTGAATGCAATTATATTTTTGTCAACATATTTTTGTAATTACTCAAAGCTTTCACATGTAGGACATATGCTGTCTGCATGAATCTTTCTGCACTCCTGTGATTATTTCTGTCTGGGGTTGTTATTTTTTTTAACAGCTAGAGTGTTTAAAGCGAGGCCTGGACAAACAGAGAGGGTCTCACTGTGAGCAAACATCGGCCTGTGTTTGAACTGTACTGCTTTAGTGCTCCGACTGTCCGTCCATTCGTCCTCGCGACTAAATATACTGACCAGTGCTGACCCCATCATTAATCAGAGAGAAACGCTCCTCTCATGTCTGAGCCAGAGCAACACAACATCCAGAAAAAACGTCATGCACAAACCATGCTTTCAAGGAACTCTTAAAACTTGCTTTTGTTTGGTTTGGTTTAAGCCATTACTGCATGAAGAAGAACTAATTGAAAAAATAACAGTTCTGTAGCAACACGCATACAAATAACGCATGGAGTGACTCAAACAGTAATATTATATTTACATACAGTTCAGTGTTTCCTCTAGGATTTTTTCCAGCTGTGGCGGCAGGTTTATTCTATTGTGCCGATATCATTACAGTTTGAACAATCCAGGGTTGTCATGATACTTTAATTCAGTACCAATCGATACTGAAATTTTAAAAACGTCCATTTCCCGCTAACATCTGAGCGCTGTTGAGCGTGTTCTTAAACAGTGCTGATTTGCCATTGTGTTCACATGCTCAACAGAGTGCAAGTGCATGGTTTCCTTCACCATGAGCTTTGCTCTCGTGCTACACTGGCGTCTCTCGTCTTTAACTAGTCGACCATTATCCGTTTTTCTCAGAGGATGAAAAATGGACAAATCATTGCTGTAGCTCTGATACAAGTTTATGGAGAAAAGTAAAAAGTGCTGCAGTGTTTGGGTGCGCTTTGTCTGAGGTAGTTAGTCTGCCGTTATTACTGAAATATGTATATATTCCATACAAAGTGTGAAGCAAATTGGTTAGTTCTAGTATACATGAATCGCAGTGCGCTCGCGACACACTTGCGACATTCAGAAAAGTTCATATGTTTTCAGCTAGTTGCGGCTGGAAAATGCACGCATGTCCCGTGTGTATGTGTGCGCCGCTTGCACAACATGTGCACGTCGCTCCAATGTGTGCGTCGTGCAAGTCGCGCACCTCCATAGAGTGAAGGAAATATGACGTCAATTCGTACGCAAAAACCTTGGAAGCAAGTTAGCATTTTAGCAGTTCGGTTTCCTCGTCCCAAAGTCAGTGGGTTTTTTTCAATGGGATTTCAGTTAAATCGCTTAAATAAGGTCCTTGGCTAACACAAACTCAAGATACTTTCACATTTTATTCTATGACATAAAACACATCAGTTACATCTTACTCTTGATTTGTTAAATCGGTTACGCTTCTTTAAAAAGACAGTTGTTATCAAGTTGCTAAATGGGACTACGAGCGGTGTCGGAGACATTATCGTCATCGAGCTGAACTGGTCTGGAGTGCAGCTCGCTTGTGTTGAGCATTTGGATTTGTCTGTGGATTAAGTATTTTCTTGAATAGTATTTTATAGTTTGTAGTATTTTTCTAATTGGGAAAGCATATTGTGTGTAGATAATGCCTTTACTTGTAAAGGCTGTCGAGACAGATTCATTTGTTGATCATTTATTTTAATTAAACGATATTATGAAAATACTGCTTACCAGTGCAGCTTGTCTCTTTCCTGTTCTCAGTAATGCAAACGTGTGAATACATGTGTAAAAATACATACAGTACATATTAACTGTCATTTTAACATGATGTATTGATTTTTCGACTGCAATATTTACATTCCTCAATAAAATGTATAGCATATGTGACTGTATGGGCTGCCTTTCGCTGTACTTCGTGACATAAAAAGAATATTGAATGTTGTTCTCGATCCATGATGCAACTTGCAGCTAGCTGCCTATTGATAGACTTGCTCCTCACACCTCATTTCTGTCCTCTGTTAAGGTAAGCAGGCTGTGTGCACGCGAGCGATACACTTATTTAAATACGTCTTATGATATGTAGGCACATTTATACAGTTTTACAACTTTTACAACAACCATAAAGCAAAGCAGATGTATTTTACACGTGAAAACAATCCAAAAGGCATTTAGGTCTATGTGTTTTTGCGTATTTATTTGTTTATAATATATATTGTGGATTATAATATAATAAACAGAGAGATTAACTCTTTGTCATGGACCATATTTCTAAAACTAGGCTTGAAAAGTTGTCGTTAGCAGGGCGGTGCTGACGTCACATGCGAGCGCCCTGAAGGCACTGTAGTCCGTTTCTAGCCTAATGTTAGCTTTTCAATTCTTGCGTTTGCATTTAAGATCCAAATGTGCTCAAAGTTGTATTTTTGTGTGAGGATTATCCGGCTGGACAAAACGTGTAAGTGTAATGAACAATGTTTGAACACAGAGCTTATTATTCGCAATCTTCGAAAAGCCTATGGGAAAATCGTATAGGGATTTTATAGAGGGACCCAGTTTAATGCTAGCAGCCGATTAGCCTACAAGGTGACGTCATAGTTCCTCCACTCTATTGGAAATGACAAACTTATACCTTAAGCTTATTGGCATTGCTTCCAAGTCATGTGTGTGTGCTCAGCAGCCTCATTTTGATAAAACTAAAGCGCTTCATACCCGAAACTTCATACTGAATCTTTTGTTTATCGAAGTTGACAATGGTGTTCAGTCAATAAATGTCCACACCGATTTTATCGCCCAGCCCTATTCAGAACCTACAATCTACCTAATTTTACAAGGATGATTTTTTTCCAATTACTTTCTCTATCGCTTGTGGAGTCACATGACCCTGCTCTATTATAAGTTTCACAGACAAGAACACAACCTAAGCAACAGGAGCATGTGTGGATGAGGTCACATGATGAACCAAAGATCATCACACACCACTTTTTCCATAAGCAAACAACCAGTTGCCAAAACCAAAATTCACGCAACTAAACACAATCATGCTAACACACATGACAGTGAAGTATTGAAATAAACATTCATTACAACATTACATGTAACAAAATATTTTAACGTACAAACAGAAACTGACAAATAGTAATGCCAACAAAGAGCATAAAAAGTGAAGTGTCATGCGGGAAAATTTGGGAAAGTCCATTTACGGTTATTCACTGTATATTTTAAGGAAACTTACTGAGTTAATCAGGTTACAGATCACCTAGATTAGCCCTTTTTTTCAGATTTAATATAAGGGTTTTGCATCTCCAGAATGTGTCTGTAAAGTTTCAGCTCAAAACACCCATCAGATTTTTTTATTATAGCTTTTATTAAATTCCTATTTATACATTTTTGCACTGGGTGGCGGTTTTGGTGTACTGCTCCTTTAAGGCTAACCCTCCCCACCCACCGTTTCTACGTGCCTTTCTGTGTGCCTTAATCTCCTCCCTCGGCTGCGTCAGACAACAGACAGACTTAAAGGAAGCAGATCTCACATAGTGTTTGTGAGAAATACTACAGTAAGAACTTTACCAATGAGTATTTGTTGTGCAGTTGCATAGATGAGTCACACAAAGTTCACGCGCGCGCACACACACACCGCAGCAGACACACACACACACACACACACACAGAGCGCCCGTTTAGCTTTGCACTCTTTTTGCACGCAAATGTGACAGGATACAGGTTAATCTCCACTGCTGTTTGGATATCTGTTATGCTAATGTACAAAATAAACCTGATTTAACGTACACAAACCGGGATTGAAGCGTCTTCCTTTATAAATGTTCTGACACGCGGCTGTGCTGATGAAGTAAAGCTAAGCTAAATCGCTGTAATTCATTACACACGTGCACTGTTTTAAAACATTTTAAACTTGTAAAACTCACTTTTGATTACGTTTGATGATGATCGAGGACTCTAGCGAACTGACCAGACCTTTTATTCCCGGTTGCTTTGCGCTCGTCCTGTCTTGTTTATATGATTATACACATGACTACCGGGACATGTTAATACGCGCAGCTGTCAATCAATATTGGTGGGCGGGGAGACCGCACTCCTACGTAAAGTTGCGGTCGATCTGAAAAACGCTCTAATTGGTCCACCGTTTTTTATGTTGCTAAATTGAAAAAAAAGGACTGTGTGTGTTTCTTTCACCCCAATATGACAGTCCATACACCATACATGCACACATTTCTTTCCAAACAGCTTGAAAAGTAGATTTTTCACCATAGGTGCCCTTTAACTAGCTTCTTTACTTCTTTTACAGTAAAATCAGTCATGTTTTAGTGTCGGCTGTGGTGTAAAATAATGCTTAGTTGGCTCACAGAGGGCTCAAAGTGTGCCATGAAAGAAAACTCTCCAACTCATTGCACTATACCTGCAGCCTGAACCCTTATAAAACACAGCACTTTCGATTTGATGTCGAGTTGTGAAGCTAACATCTGAAAATCACAGCAGAAACAGACTCATCAGATCAGAAAAGCCTTTCTCAATCCTCTGTTGTCCAGTTTTGTTGAGCCTGATGTGTGAATTTTGACCTTGAGTTTGTTCTCAGCTGACAGAACTCTCACCAGTCTGCTCTTCCTCCTCTTCTTTCTGTCTTTCTCATCTTCCTTTTGCTTTCCTCTTCTTTCTTTGTCCTTTTCTTCTTTCTTCTCCTTCTTCTTCATCTGTTTCTCTTATTTCTCTGTCTCCTTCTTTCTTTGTCTTTTTCTTCCTCTTCCTCCTCCTGCTGCTGCTGGAGCTCATCTTCCTCTTCTTCCTACTTCTCTTCCTCCTCTTTTTCTTCCTTTTCTTCCTCCTGCTGCTGCTGGAGCTCATCCTCCTCTTTTTCTTCCTCTTCCTCCTCCTGCTGCTGCTGGAGCTCATCTTCCTCTTCTTCATCCTACTTCTCTTCCTTCTCTTCTTCTTCCTCTTCCTCTTCTTGTTGCTGCTGGAGCTCATCTTCCTCTTCTTCGTCCTACTTCTTTTCTTCTTCCTCTTCCTCCTCTTGTTGCTGCTGTAGCTCATCTTCTTCTCTCTCTTCTTCTTCTGATGTGTTGTGTGTTCAGAGTTGTAATGTTTGATCTACTGTGGTCTTCAGCTCCGCTAAACCAGTCTGGTCATTCTCCTCTGACCTCCGGCATCATGACGTTATATATCTTTTACATTCTATTTTGATTTGAACTTCAGCAGATCATTTTGAGCGCATCCACAGGCAGTAATGGATTGTGGCTGGCATGTGATTGGCTGATTCAATTTCTTTTGGGGTATTTCTGTTGTTAATCACCAGTGACGATAAACAGCCATATTGCACTGCTACGAGTGTGATTTTGTTTTTATACTAGGGCTGCACGATTCTGGCTAAAATGTGGCAATCAGGATTTTTTTTTGCTTAAAATCAAGATCACGATTCTTTCTCTTGATTCTTTAGATGTAAAATAAGGGTTAATATGAGTAGGCTATTATTATTGTTAATTCTCAAACATATCGTCACCTTGGAATTATAAGGTTCTATCTGCGTCTGAATGATTTTGAGATGTTGAGCTTCAACGTTTTTGCAATCCATAGAGCAAACAGTATGTGTGCAACATTTGTTTTTAAAAAAGTCTTAATGTAAATAATAAGTTGTCATTTAATAAGAATATGTCAATAACTCAATTGTCAGATAGAACCTTACACTGAAAAAAATTATTCAAAGATGATTCCTTGGATTTACTCAATTTTTTTTTTATGTTGAGTAGTTGTAAACAATTTATTTGGGCTGAATTTAAACAACCAAATTAAGTTGAACATTATTAAATTTAATTTGTTTGTTTAAATTCAACACAAATAAATTGTTTGCAACACTTTTTTCAGTGTATAATTCTAAAGTGACGAAATGGTAAAACAACAATAATAATATTAGGCCTATGTGTAGGTCTACTGTTGCTTAAAATGCTAAATTTTGTACAGCCATTATGGTGGACTTGAACAGACTTTCAATATGTCCTGTTTGTTAATTCACAGTAAAATTATGACATCAGAATACAACTATTCATAATTATAAAATTGAATCATTATGTTTGAGACATGTGCTTGTCATTTGTCATTGACAGCATTATTAGACCATTTGTTTTCACTGGTAAAATCAGACATTTGTCATTATCAGATTTCTTCTTGTATTATATTCAACATTAAATAAGCTAGAGTAGCTATACTGACACTGCAAAACATTTATTTTCATGCACAACACTTTGTGTTAGCTATGAAAGAAAAAACATATCAAATGCTAGTCGTAATCATAACCATAAAATGCGTTATGATCATTTAAATGATGTGCGGCCAGTTTCATTTTCACTTCCTAGTGCGGCTCATGGCTGCCGTCACTGTGAGAAAAAACACACACATGCAAATCATTCTTTCAGCGCGGCTCTCAAACGATCGCTCTGTGCAACAAACTGGATTATTTACAACTTTATTACTCCTTGTTTACAGCCTATGCAGGTTGTGTTCACTAAAGTAGCCGTCATTAGCGTGCTGCGTGGACGCGCGTGCGTTCTTGGTAGCTCGTGGTCAGCTCACGTGTGGTTTCGCGAGTACATCATTACATAAAGACAGAAATGACATTTCTGGGTGAATTGTACCTTATAAATACAGTATGTGACACTTTGAACTAGGGGTGGGCGGTACACCGGTGTCATAGTCATCACCGGTGTGACATTGCGCCACGACATGGATTTTCTAATACCGTCAATACCGTAATAAATCAATTATGCGCCTTGAACGGCTGCATTTACATCAATAATAGCTAATTCTAAATAATAAGGCATTCAATTTTCTTCAAACGTTCAGTTGTGGTCTGAATACATGTCCTTATACTACAGGGCTCGAAATTGCAACCATTTTGGTCGCATGAGCGCCCGAAATTTAATCTATGCATCCTCATAATATATTTGGGAGCATTTGTGTGTCTGAATATAATGGTTGTAGTGCAATCTGATTTGATTTTCTCTAAAAACTTGCTGAATCGCTCTACCCTGCTGCTGTATTGGTTCATATTAGCTGTCAGTCGCTCAACGCTTCCCGCTGTCAGATAACAGGGAGCTTTTGTTACTGCAGGAAATGCAAACGGCTGAAGAGTGAAAAGTGCACAGGTTTGCAAACCTCACCTAAAGTTATAATAATAATAATAATGGCGCAGATGACAGCGATCATGACATGAGGTAAATGTTGATCCGCCAGCTGAGATCAATCGAGTGTTTTCGGAGAAGGTGCCCGAATCTCGATGCGTTGCATTTACCGTGTGTTCAGCGCAAATGTCCGCTAAATAAAAAGTCTAATACTGTACACATCATCGCCAAAGAAACTCACCTTTACTAAGTTTACACTGAAACTACGGCTCATAACAAAGAGCGGTATTGCGCCGGTGGTCATCATGAGAATCCTGCTCTGTCTGCTTATAAATTGGTGCGGCTGACTCGCCTGCTTTATTCCACCAACACAGAGAAATGAAGATCAGCTCATAACGAGACTGAGCATTTACAATGACCCAAACCAAAACTTTTAAAGAGTGATAGAAGTGAGACTTTCTTTTGTCCGTTCTTCCTTGAGATGTATATTATTTTGCTATTTAAAGTAATACCGTGATATTATACCGTCACCGTTCAAAAGATGAAAAATACCGTGATATTAATTTTAGGTCATATCGCTGACCCCTACTTTGAACACCATTTGAAGGTGTTCATGTTCCTGTGAAGACTTGTGCGACTGCCTTTTAAGCTTCTCTCCTGACCTTGAAAATATAATTGGCTGAATCGTAGAAAAGCTGAATTAAGATCGTGTGTAGGGTCGAATCGAGATCGTGATCTTTTTTCGATTAATCGTGCAGCCCTAGTTTATGCAACAGTTCAACAGCATAATCGTGTATAAAAAATAAAATCAAACACAGAGGTCTCAAAAACCCTTTTGTACGAGGAAATCTTCTGCCATACGTTCCCATCTGCGGCTGACCTCAGAACAGCAGAAACAGTTATTAATTCACCAACATCACTTAAGAGCTATATTTGTATGATTCTCTAGCATAATGTCTGAAGTGATGACAAAACAGGTGATTTTGCTCACATTTTAAGATACGGCTGAACGGCATGAAATGTCATCAGTCTACTGAGATTTCCTAGCATTTCTCTAATGCAATTATGATATCATGATAATTAACGCATTAGATACAAGCAGACGGCCAACCAAAAAGTAACTCTGGGTTATACAATGAGTGGCCAACACAAAATACATACATTCCTGATATCCGAGTCCCATCTCACACTAAGGTAAGTCACAGAATGTGTATATGATTTGATTAATAATGATTTGATCAGCTGTAGTTAGAAATTACGCTATTTCTCTTCTAAGAGCTTATTATGTGGTCTCTGTCGCCATCTTGTGGATGGACAACATAAACCGCCTTTGCTTAGCTCAATGACAGGCTAATGGCCGTCGACACGCTGTCTCTCAGAAATTATAAATATTTAAAATACCCATTGCAATCGAAACAACTACATTCTTACATTCAACTACTACAACTACAAAGCCTTTAATGTACATTATATTGTCCAACAGTAGCAATATTTGCCAAACTGTAGAGTGTCCTTTGCTTGTTGCTGTATGTTGGCTAGCAGCTTCCAGAAATGATCAGATGTGCTCCAACATTTAAATCAAGACTGAAAACACATCTGTTTTGCTGTGCCTTTACTGAATGAGCATTGTGCTACGTCCAACAGATGGCACTATTATGTTTTTCTCTTTTTATTCATTCTTTTCTAACACATTTTATCTGCTTTATGCTTATTTATTTTATTTTTTTAACCATTTTTATTATTTGTTTTTATTTCTCTTATACTTGTTTCTTTTATTCTTGTTTATGTAAAGCACTTTGAATTGAAACTGTGTATGAAATGTGCTATTTAAATAAACTTGCCTTGCCTATGTGGGCGAAGTAATACACAAGGATGATGGATGAAGAGGCTTGAGGAGTGCTGTTATTTGCAGAATATCGCACGGCTATCAGCCAATCAGATTTAAGAACCAGACAGAACTGTTGTTAGGCAATGGGTTTACTCACTTTTTTCAAGTAAAGTCAACTAATCACTTTAATTGCAATGGTTTTACTCGTTTTTAAAGTAAAGCAATCTTATTGCTATTGACAGTGTAGAGTTTACTTACAGCGGCGCACATTCTCACATCAAGTTTTTTATACACTATATTATCACAACTTTTGAGTGGGAAGTGGCATTTTTGGCATTTTCGGCCATTATGTGCGTACGCCACATTAAAAAAAAAAAAACACGTGACTCCATTTTTAACGATTAACTTGTGATGCTGTTCAGAATGCTAATGCTAGTTGTTAGCTCTCGGTTAATGCTATAAAAGATATGCTGTGGAGCTGAATCCTCACACTGTATGTGTTGCTAGTGGAGACAGAATCTCATAAACAGAGAGTTGAGTTACATAGAAAAGATTACAGCAGCCGTGAATACTTTATTGGGGATTCTTAAAGGTTTATGTTTCTAGGTCAACAGGGAGGAAAGTATTCATGAAGTCACTTTCAAGCTAGCCAAAGTAATAAAGACATTTTATGTTCTGGTGGAGCACATAAATCACTCTGAAGCATTAGCAGATAATGCGGATCTTCACCACATTTGACACGTGTGGAAACTCTTTTGACTAGACTTTTGATGGAGTAGCTGAACTTGAGAACGGCAATATTGTTCAGACATGTTCGGCTTCAGTTTGAGCTCTTTATTGGGATGTTTTACTACAGAATGTATCGTTTACTCATCTTTGTTGTTAATAATCTGTGTAGATATAAGTTCAGCACAAAACTGGAATTACAAGCTTGCTTTGTGTGAGGAATACAGTGATGGGAATAACAGCGCTATAAATTATTGACTTTACTAATGGCGATAGTTTATTCAGTAATGAGTAATCAATTATATTATTGTTTCCCTCATTACGATGTCATCAACGTTACTGACAATAAAAGGCGCTTTACTATAATTGAGAATACTGAAGCGGTTTTCATGTGAGCAGCATCTCTCTCTCAGCCATAGCACCTCTCTTTCTTTGGGGTGTGTGTGTGTGTGTTCGTGTTCTGGGCTGGGGCGGCACACATAGCGAACCATTAATGATTATTGGTGTGTCTGTGAATGTGGTGTAACTGAGAACGTGATGATTGGCTTAGAGTATAATTCCATCGTTTGCCAATCAGAGGCAGAGTAGGGTGGGTGTTCACACAAGCACACACACACAGTCAGTGGCACATACCAACAATCAGGAGTCGGAACGATGGCAAATCCAGCAAGTTCAAAGGTAGCGTTTGCAAACTGGAAATATAAGCACTACTTTACCCTCGTTGAGGTGAAAGGCAAGAATGTTTATGTTAATATTTATAATGATTAGTTGAATTTGATGGCTGTCTCTCACATTGTCCCACAACAACATTAAAATAGTTCAGTTTAGTGTACAATACTTTATATTTATTTTATAGTCATTTGATAAATATATTTTTTTTAAGTACCGCAATAGTTACTTTCCATGGTAATTAGTTACTTTTATGTAATTCAGTTACTATTTTATAAGAAGTAACTAGTAACTATAATTAATTACTCTTTTAAGGGAATGTGCCCAACATTGGATGAACCAATTAGTTTGATTCATTGACAAGCCAAGAGTCATTGATTTTTAAAAAAATGATTCATTAATAAAATCTGACTTCTTAATCTTTTACAGTAACTTTTTTGGATGTTCATCAGAAATTTTTTTGATCAGCTTAATAATAATAATAATAATAATAATAATAATAATAATAATAATAATACTAATACTAATAATTATAATAATATATTTATTTTTTTATATATAGGAATCATATTTATGACCGTAATAATTGTGTTTTTGTGATATTTAAATTTTTTATTATTTTTTTTTTTTTTTGTGTGTGTGTGTGTGTGTGTGTAAGGCCTTAAAAATTGTAAATTGTAAATCAGATCTTCAATTATTTTTAGGATGATTTATAAAAGTATTTTTTTACATATATATATTTAGCTTTTATTTTAAATAAAAGTTATTTTTTTATTAAATGGACTCTATGCACACATAGAGTTTTAAAGCCAGTGATAAACTTCCGGTGAAAGCTTAATGTGACTTTTTAATTTCACAAGGTTGTTCATGATTGTGAATGATTCTCGTTCAAATCATTCAGTCGTTGTTGTAGTGGGTTATAATAGCACCAAAATGTATTAAAAGGTTAGTGAATTATAACAGCGCGAACTTCTCTGTAATCGTAGTAGTGTTGTGCGTTAATTGTTTAACCCTTTAAGGTGACATGCTGACTGACTGACTGACAGGTGCGTGATGCAAACACGACGTAGCTTTCAGTTAAGATGAACACAGTTTCTATAATTATTAAGGGTGTAACGTTACGCGTATTCGTATTGAACCGTTCGGTACGAGACTTTCGGTTCGGTACGCATTACAAACCGAACGATTCAGACATCCCAAATGACGTGACAGGCAAGATGCTGCCTTCCCCGCCCACCTCCAAACACTACTCCAGTCAGGCACACGCTGCACTAGCTCGCAAAATGGCTAGTAATGTTAATGTAATCCTCATAGACCTTTTTCTTGGCAGCTACATGGAGGGTGCTATAGCGACCAGCGTCTTCTGGTAGAATGTTTAGAATTTCCGTTTACAACCGGTAATTTGCGCTCAAAAAATGGGTTTCAAGAGCGTTTTGAGTGGATTACGGAGTGTTTTTGTGACACACAACTTTGAAAAGTGTGTGTTAAAGCCGTTATAATCTGTCAGATGTGGTTCAAGCGCGAGAGAAAAACGTTCTCCTAGTTCACGTGTCTGCCGTCAGAAATAGTGTGTGTGTGTGTGTGTGTGTGTGTGTGTGTGTATATGTTTCCCCTGTCTGTCAGCTGTTAGCTCAGCGGCTCTTCAAGAGACACACACACACACACACAAGCAATGCTTCACTGCATTATAGAGCAAACCAGATTACTGGCATGAAACTTAAGTTAACGTTATGTAAGTCATGCAATTTATAAAAATGAAAGTCTGTTATTGATACTCTGATGGCTGATTTGCTGTTGATTCTAATCGCGAGCCGTTTGTTTCATTTAGCGGGTTGTATTTACCACGGTTTGTGTTTTTTTGTCATTTCAAGATGTCACTTTATTTTCACTTTGTCACAGTTATTAAATCAGTGTGTTAGTGGGACAGTACAGGGTAAGTGTGTGTCAAACATTTTGTTGAACTACATTTATTTGGGCTGCTTATATATTTGAAAGAAAGAGAAAATGTTGACGTTAGCGATAACATGGCTTCATTTAAACAGCAGAAGATGCCGTCTGACAACGAGGGGGAAATGCCTCACAGCAGTTGTTTTCCATC
>NC_079457.1:6444979-6499979 GCF_903798145.1 Danio aesculapii
TTTGACTTGAACAGGGTGTCTACGGGGTCTTAAAATGTCTTAAATTTGAAAAACTAATACGGTAGTCCTGTTTTGAACATGCCACTATGCTGACACGTAGGCATTTGTAGCTCCGCCCTCTTTCAAAACGAGCACAATCTCATTTGAATTTAAAGGGACAGTCAGCTAAAAGGGTCAGATTCAAAGAGTTATAAAAAATATTTGTGTGTTATTTTGAGCTGAAACTTTACAAACACACTCATCACATAGATACATCAGAGACTTATTTTACATCTTGTTAATAATAGGTCCACTTTAGAGGCAAAAAAAATTGAGTATGAGAGGATTATCTTTTGCTGGTGTATCCATGAGAGCGTCGCTGGCCTTTTGATCATAACAGAGTGTGTTTTTGTTGTTAGGCTTTAGTCATGGCGATACGCAGCACCAGCTCGACTGCAGGAAATGCCAGAGCGCTGGTGAAGGATCCTAGAGCTGGAAATGTTGAGTTTGGCTTTAGTCCCAGAGGTCACAGGAATATGAGATGCTCACGGCCTTACAATTACGTCTTAACCGGGAACAGCTCAGTTTTGTCTGCTCAGGAGACGCAGATTTATTGTAGGGCTGCACGATATTGGAAAATCTGACAGTGCGATATTTTGCTTTTCTGCAATAAATATTGTGATAAATATTCAATTTCAGCAGATGATATACAGCAACGTACAGTAAAAGATTATGAGTGTTTACTGGTGACACGAATAGTTTCAAATGATTGAGTTCGATTTGGTGAACTAGTTCAACCGGTTCACTTAGAATATGGGTCGGGAACCTTTTTTCAACACAGCCATTTCTGATGATTTTTAGCAAATTAATTTTTTCAAGAGCCATTTGGATGTATGTATATCTCAAAATGCCTCTTTAAAAATGCATTTGCTACTGTATTACTACTATAAATATACAGGTTTAAACACAATCTTAATTTATGTCGATGCACAACTCAAAAATAAACAAATATGAAGCATCACATGTTGAGCAAGTCCATGAATGAAGACCGTCCTTTTATTGTTAACAGTTCTTATTAATTTTGCTGTAAAAAATTACAATAAAGAGTGAATTGTAATTGTGTCTTCGATAGGAAAGTGACGGTTATAATTTTTTATATGGTAAAATATTATTGAAGGGAGACCGCTGGAGAGCCACATATATTTTTGGTCAAAGAGCCACATGTGGCTAGAGAGCCATAGGTTCCCTACCACTGACCTAAAACATCCAGTTAAAACGATTAATTCGCGATCGTGATACAGAAATAAAACCCTTTTTTGGTCACAATTGTGTTAAAGTAATAGTTTTAAGTATCTGTATTTATCGCTGTCACCGTGCTGCTGTCATGTCCACTTGTTGTTTTTGTCGTGGGAGCAACAGTGAGGATGACTGGACTGAAGGAGGACCAGCTTGCTCTGGCCAATGGCAGCAGGATTACAGACTCTGAGGTGCTGCACGTGTCAAACACCTGCAACGTGAATTAGATTTACTTTTAAAAGGCTTAGTAAGATGATGTATTTAATACATCTACAAGGACGAAAACAAAGTAGGTTTTTGCTATAATTTTAGTTAGTTTCAGTAAGTTTTGTATGAACACAAGACAGTTTCATGTAGTTCCAGTTTTTTTTAAAACTCTCTTCTTTATTTTTATTTCAGTTAACAACAATTATTTTTAGTTTTTTCGTTCGTTTTCGTTAACTATAATAACCTTGCAACGTAATTGTTAAAAATGAAATAATGTTTTGTTTGTCACATATAGTTAACTATTTATGTGATTTGGGAAAATGGTGTGTTTCAATTCGGCTGCCACCACAAGTATATTTCAAACCTGTGGGAAGCACAAGCACTGTATATACAAATTTCACCAGATGACTTGAAAAACGCTATTTGGAAAGAATTTATACATTTATAATGATCTTGGTGATTCTGTAGGGAAGTGAATCATGCATAAAATGTAATAAATTACAAGCAAATGAAAAAAAAGCAAAGATAAAAGTGAAGTAAACAATGTTTTATGATTTTCGTTGCAGTCAAATAGCATTTAGGCACAGAACTTCAATAATCAAATGTAAAATAACACTGCAAAAGTCTTTACTGTATAAATAATTCAATACAATTATTATTTATTAAAGTTACTTGTGGTAAAATTGCTTGTGGATCAATACTTAGAACTCTGTCAGGACTTAAAAAGTGCAAATGAAAAAAACTTTAACTCTATTTTGGTTGAACTCTGCAATAACTACACAATTCTCATGTCTTTTTCTCCTGGCCAACTATAATCATAACATTGCAGATCCTGTGATGTGACTATTTTGATTTTGATCGATGCTGAAGCAATATATTGTGCAGCCCTAATTTGTTGTCAAAGAGAGAAATTTGTGTTGTGGCAATACAACTGTGCCATGCTGGATCAGCAAGTTTTCACTTGAGTGTTTCTATTTACTCGCCCGAGGCAGAAACATGTGTGGGTCTTTCTGAAAATAGCGAGGGCCCGAGCTCCTTTAAGCCTCTTGATTTCCTTTTCTCTCACAGATGTGGACGAGTGCGCCGAGGCCCTGGACAGCTGCAGTATAGATGCCATCTGCCAGAACACCCTCAAGTCATACAAATGCATCTGCAAATCAGGATATAAAGGCGACGGGAAACACTGTGAAGGTGAGAAGCATTCACTGAGAGAGAACGATGCTAAAACATGCCAGACCAATGAGGGAAGAATACAGAAAACAAACACTTGATTCTAGATATTTAGAATACACTGCATGCAAAGAGCATCTTATTTTGGAATAGGGTGTCCTCGGGGTCTTAAAGTCTTAAAATATCTTACATTTCCAAAACTATATTTACATTTTAGGGCTTAAAAGTCTTATATTCACTGAAATATTGTTTTGTAGGTCTTAAATCAATTAATTTTCCCATCAGGGGTGCGTTTCCCAAACAAGGACGTAACTCATGGCTGAACAATAATAGTACGATGCATCATTTGGGAAACGAACGATGTAGTGATGAGTGTTTCCCAAAACCCGTAGTTTCTCTGTCGCAGATTCATCATTTGAAGCACGTTAGTTATAATGTAAAACGCTCATAATGATGCTCTAAACGGGGTGGTAACTTCTTTTGAGAAGAACCCCATAATTTCTTTGTGCGAATTATATTGTTTTAAACACACACACACACACGCATTAAAAAAAAAATCCAATATTAGTTTTGAAAAAACATACACTCGCTTTCCATATTAATTGAGATATGATGATGATGATGATGATTATTATGTAGGATAATATTTATTTATTTTTTATTTTTTGAAAAGTCTACTTTTACAATTTGACACATGCAAACCACTGCAGAAATGTGCTAACCAATAGGCCCATGTCATATACAGTACAGATTCTTTATAAATAAGCTACTGTTTTTTGTTTTCACAAGCTTTGAAGACGTAACGTAAATTCCGCTTTTAAATAATAGGTCACCTATAGCTTTCATCATCAGCCACAGTGCGAAGGGAGCTCAATTGTAAACATGAAGATCACTAAAACTGAACTGTAAAAATACTTTGAAAGCAAATTACACCTAAAAGAGATGACTTTAATGCTTTTTAAAATATATAAGTTTAAATGTTAGAATGTTCTAAATGAATGGGGCATAGGGGGGATAACTGGGAATTGAACACAACCAGGAAATATGTTTCTAACTACAACTCCAGAGGTCTAGTTGCAAGTAGGCATAGGAAGATAACCGTTATCAAGGTTTACCGCGGCTTGGAAAAGTCAAGGTTTTAAAACCGCCATAATTTTCTGTAATACCACACAGGTATGTAAATGATTTTTATATTTACATTTTTGTTATTTAGGACAACAGTTGTTTTTTAGGTCAACAGTTTCTTCAGCATAAAAAATATCCAAAGATGCTGTTTTAAATTGTAAAGAAATCTGTGTTTTTGAAACCAATGAAGACAGCAGAAGTCAATGATTCATTTGAATTATTCAGCCTGACATCTTTACTGTTAAAAATATTATAAATATTTCAAAAAATAAAATGTATTGTGTTTTAAAGGAAATTATTATTAATATTTTTTTATCCAGACATTTAAAAAGAATATATTTCCGAGCAGTAATCACAATACTGTTATATTTTTATCCAAGGTTATCGTATACTGTTAGAATTTTATAGCGGCCCATGCCTAGTTTGCGAATGTTCGTTGGAATGACGGATTTGGGAAATGCCAAATCAACAAACTTTGTAACGACACAACTTGCAACCTTAGTTGGCTAATGATGGTTTTCAGAAACGCACCTCTGGTCAACACTCATCCAATCACCAACAATACATCTGAATGAAACCTTTAACAAAAGTACAATTTATTAGCTGCATTTTTAAAAATCTATATATACAACCAGAGTTTGTTTGTTTTGACGCATTATATACAGTTTTTAATTTAATTCATCACTAGATTGTGTCAAAGCAGCTACACATAGAAGTTCAAGTAAACTTAACTGTGTCAGTCCAGTTTTCAGAGTTGAAGTTCAGTTTAGTTCAGTTCTGTGTGGTTTAATTGTCACTGCTGAAAGTCCAAACACTGAAGAGCAAATCCATCGATGTGCAGCTCCACAAGTCCCAAACCGTGCAAGCCAGTGGTGAGGAACAAACTTCACCAATTGACGAAAGTGAAGGAAAAAAAAAACCTTGAGAGAAACCAGGCTCAGTTGGGCATGACCTTTTCTCCTCTGGCCAAACTTCTTGTGCATAGCTGAATTCTAGGCGCCGGAGGCTGGAGAGCGCTGGATATTCATTGTGGAGAAGCTTCACGTGTGAGTAGGGCACTGGTGGGTGTACAGGCTGTATATCAGACCCATCTCCCGTCACCCTCCAGTTTTGTTATTCCTATTTTATTTATAATGGTCTTCAAAAAGGTCTTAAAAAGTCTTAAGTTTGAAACCCTCTTGTAGAAAACAATGGAATATAAACAAAATTAAAACACAATTGCTGCTTCCTAATTCGTACACTCGCTTTCCATATTAATTGAGATATGATGATGATGATGATGATGATGATTATTATTATGTAGGATATTATTTATTTTTTATTTTTTGAAAAGTCTACTTTTACAATTTGACACATGCAAACCACTGCAGAAATGTGCTAACAAACAGGCCGTGTACAGGCTGTATATCAGACCCATCTCCCGCCACCCTCCTGTTTTGTTATTCCTATTTTATTTAAAATGGTCTTCAAAAAGAAAAGGTCTTAAGTTTGAAACCCTCTTGTAGAAAACATTAAAATATGTCCTAAAAATATGTCATTTTTTTGTAAATAAAAAGTTCAAACTTTTAAATGTGTAAGCATTGCAACTTACAGTACTACCTCCTTATTAATGAACCATTATGTTGCTCAGTTACATGCCCTGTCAATCATCTTAATACATCATCCACTTTTCCTTCATATTTAATTGCTTAACTTCAATAAAGATGCAGTTTTTCATGCAGAGAAATCTCATCTGGTGTTTGCATAACTATGCATCAACACTCCTTTAAAGAAGTTCACATTGTTGTTGCAGATGGAATATAACACGGAAAATTTAAGTATTTTACAAGTGATATTAAATAATGGTCATTCAAATAACTTTACTAAAGCCTCTCTACTTGGCATGGGGCGATAATCGTTTTCAAGGTATACCACCATTTGGAAAAGTCAAGGTTTTGAAACCAGCAAAATTTTCTGCCATACTGTTCCTACAGTAAATGTATAAGATTTATTTATTTATTTTTTTACGTTTCGTTCTAAGTTTTTTAGGACAACAGTATCTCTAGCAGAAAATATATCCACAGATGCAGTCTTAATTTGTAATGAAATCTGTGTTTTTAAAAACTAATGAGTACAGCACAAGTCATTGATTCATCTGAATGATCCTGACCAGTTTACCTATTAACCTGACCTGTTTACTAACCCAAAATATTTTAAAAGGTTCTCAAAATAAAATACATCGTGTTCAGAGCGGAAAAAAGTTTTGTTGTTTTTTACCCAGACATTTAAAAAATAATATATTTTTAAACATATTTTTCGCAATACCGTAAAACTGTGAAATTTTTTATCCAAGGAAGGTTATCATATTGTCAGAATCGTATACCGGCCCATGCCTGCTCTCTACTTGACTTTTGGTTTTGCATGTCTGCCATGTTTGTGGTTGTTTACACTTTTCCTGAGTTTGTAGTTCTAATCTGATTCACATCCAATGCACAATGTATTGTGGGCAATGTTAGTGGTTAGAGTACGGACAGTTCTACACTTCCAAATTTAGTTTTCAAAATGGAAATAACACAACATCCAGGAAGCTTTGGTGTATTCATTTCAAAATACTACAGTTTGACACACACTAATTCTATTTTTGAGGCTGTGTGCATTCATATTTAAGTCCCCACTGGGATATAAAAACATGTACACACACAGAGACCCATATTTAAAATAAAATAATTTATTTATTTATAATTTTTTATTATAACAGCATATATTATAAATTATGCAGGCACTTATCAAATTACAGATAAATTAAATGAATAATTTACATTATAATATAATTTAAGTTATATTCAGTATATAATTTGTATGTGTGTATGTACAGTTCTCAGCATATATAAGCACACCCCTCGCAAATCTAGCTTTTAAATAAAAATTTTTAATAGGAAGCTATACAATATCATATTTGTGCATATACATTAGATTAGTTAGTACTGAAGCCAAATCTGGAGCTAATCTTACAAAATAACTTATAATAACAGTCCAAAAACTAGTACACTCAAATTTATGTTATAGAAAAATATTAAATACAAATTTTAAAAAGAGGAAAAATCAAGAGAAGCAAAAAATATGGAAATAGTTTGCTATATTTTGCTTGAAATTAATTGTATAATATTTTAATTCCTAAAACAATCGCAAAAACGAGTGCACTTCCGCGTTGTAGAATAAGGTCAATATAGTTTATAATGTAAATGTTTTATATGGCCTGATAGACAAAGAGATGCAAATATAGAACTAAATAGAAGTAAATATAGATCATTTATAACACATAATACAAAAATAAAACGTTTGCACCTTTGACTGAATTGACACTTTTTGTCCTCTTTTCATTCCACTGTATAATTGTATTTAAATGCGTGCAAGATAAATAGACCTAAATATAAATCTAGTAAGATATAAAGAAATTCAGATTGCTGTTTAAGCTAGTTAAGAACTGTGACCAGCCATGCTGTTCATTTCAACAGGCGAGAGCTGCTTTCTCAAGGCTTAAAGACTGTTATTTACTCCGAAGCCACGTTATTTGTAGCAAATAGCTATCAAGAGTTTTGCAATAGCTTTCATAGGATTAGGATCCGGTTTTTAGTGCTTGTCTTGATGTGTGCGCTGAAATTCAGCACGTGTAGAAGTATATTTGAACAGCGATGCTCGTATCTCTCCAGCACACATTTGTGTTTCCACACCACATCAAGGGCTTTACAGGCTGATCCCAGTTCAGTCATGAGTGCCGTTTTAACGCAGCACAAACATTCCCGAACTCATTCACTTCCCAGTGTTTTGCCTGGGCTTAAGATGTTTGTATCCAGAAAGGATCACATTGGCTAAGTGGCTCCAAAAGCAGCATACACCTCTCCAAATACAACTGAGCTTTAAAAACTTCCCTCAAGTCATACCAGAACACAATATAATCAAAGATATGGCTATATCAACGCAGAGACCGCAAGGCTGGCTTTTGACCAACGACTTGTCTAATTATACTAATTAACTTAGTTAAGCCTTTTATTGCAAAGACAAAAGAAATTAGTTATTAAAGCTATTATGCTTAAAAATGTAAAAAAAAAAACATTGGGAACATATTTGCAAATATATTCAAATTTTATCTTCAACTTTAACTGTATATTCCACTTATATGAAAGGCAAAGGCATCTAGATTACGCTTTATTTTACCAAAATAAAATATGGTCATGCCTTGATTTTTAATTATTTAGTTAGGACAGCAAGGTCTGACTTTGCTTAGGCAAAAGTCTTGTCACTTAACAGAAGTAATGTCCAGTATAGAACATAAAGTCATGGTGCAGTGGAAACAGAATTAATATTGTGTCTGACTCCATCATGAGCTTGGAGGACTGCATCCATACATCTCTGCCATTCCAGTTGACTTTTTAAAGAAGAAATTTGACTCATTGCAAAGAAAGAGTTCATCAAGATTCATTGGATTCATCTTCAATGCCTTCTCCTTCATCTTACCCCAGGCATGCTCAATAATGTTTATATCTGGTGACTGGGCTGGCCAATCCTGGAGCACCTTGACCTTCTTTGCTTTCAGGAACATTGATGTGGAGGCTGAAGTATGAGGAGGAGCGCTATCCTGCTGAAGAATTTGCCCTCACCTGTGGTTTGTAGTGTAATGGGCTGCACAAATGTCTTGATACCGCCGGCTTTTGATGTTGCCATCCACTCTGCAGATCTCTTGCACACCCCCATACTGAATGTAACCCCAAACCATGATTTTTCCTCCACCAATCTTGACTGATTTCTTTGAGAATCTTGGGTTTATGCGGGTTCCAATAAGTCTTCTGCAGTATTTGTGATGATTGGGATACAGTTCAACAGACGATTCATTAGACAAATCTGCCACTTTTTCAAATGATCAACTAGAAGTCAAGGTATTATTTGTTGCTCCTACAACTGGGATCACCAACAAGACTTGTCAGATAGTGTATGTATACTAGCATAAAAGAACCCCTTAATTAAAGGGCTCTAATTTAGGCCTATTTTTCCAGATGTTAAACAAATATTTTGTGTCTCCAGGATGTTTTGAGAATATAACATGTTGAGGATGTTATACCGTCAGATCATTTATTATACCCTGCTGTAAATGTCAATTCTGTGGTCAGAGGGCATTGCAATGTTTTTTTTGTGTCTATGCCTTTAAATGCAAATGAGCTGGTTCTTCCCGCCCACTCTGTCACTTTGCTTCAGGGAAGAATAAGCAGATCGAATGTTGGATGTCAAGATAAACAAAGCAAAAAAAGACACTGTCCACAGTCGCAAATATCACAGTAAAATGAATATGCCATACACAAATACCATTACAACAATTGCAAGTTTAACACGTTGTGCTGCTTGCTCATCAACTCGTGATAATGTGTAAGCGGATGCCCACCAAACAGGTAAATATGCTTCTGTATAGAGATCGTTATAGCTACGCTACTGTGCAAAAAAAGCCCGATTTAATGTCCACTAACCAGGACTTCTGTCCTGTTTATAGTTGTGTACTCTATGCAGCTGTGATGATTCCAGCGGTTATGAATTGCGTAGTTTAAAAAGTATACAGTAGCTAAAAATGCTATAAAAACACAGTGTAGCTTCTTGAAGTGCAGCTGATCACAGAGAGTTGGAACAGATCTGTAATGCCAGTTTTTTTGCAAATCCTGTTTTGCGGATATGGTTGTACGCATTACTACTGAGATATGTTAATATGCGCCTATCAATTAATATTGGTTGGTGGGAACAAACGCCCTGCTACGACACGTTGTGGTTGACAACAATTGCTGGGATGTGGATCCTATTTTAACGTCAGGAAATTTTAAAAAAGAGACTTGAGTTTATATCACTCCAATATGACTGTGGACACACTGTACATACGCACAGTTCTGTCCAAACAGCTTCCAAACATTGCATTATAGGTGTCCTTTGATAAAAGACAACATGTGTTATATGAAAATAATGGTTGGAAATCATTTAACCTACTTTATGCTCTGCCATTTCAGTATTACATGAGTCAGATCTGTGCTGTTTGATGTTCATCATGGAACCTATTTGATAAATATTTCTTAAAGATTTCTCACTGTTGTTTATTTGCATGTCTGGCAAATATAGCACAATTATTGCATTTTAGGCATCTTTTAAGATTTTTCATGCACATTTTGCCCGTCACATCCTTTACTTTTTAAATGTCCTATATCCTTATATCCTAAAATGTCCATAAAACTGGTGGATGGAAACAGTTAATGGCATGCCTGGCACTGCTCTCTGTGTGTTTGGCTGTAATTACCATGTCAAGTCCTTATCGGCAACATGTAGAATATTTCATGCTCTGTTTCACATCTTAAAGGTAAAGAATTGAGTCTGTCATCGTTTTAATCATTTAAAACATCAATTTCCCTTCCCTCAGGTAAGTCTGAAAACAAAACCGACACAGACCTTGAAATGTTTGAATACACAAAGTATCGGTCAGAATGATCTTATTATAGACTACACAATAAAACTAAATTTCTCCCTAAGTAACTTGTTTCCAAGTGAAATGATCAGACCATGCTTAAACAAGATAAATAAATTGAAGAAGCATACGATATTAAGTTTTGAATTAGGTTTCTTTTTCTTTGCCCACTGGCAATTTATTTTCCTGTGCTTTAAACCTGAAGTCTGGTTTGATTCGTGCTTAACTTGAGAAACTGTTTGTTGGTAAGGTAATTGAAATAGATTCAATGCAAAAGTAGTGCTGTTGTGCAGTTAAATGGGTTTATATAGAATGGTCAGAAAAAAAGAAAATATCCAGTGAGCGGCAGTTCTGTGGGCGCAAATGCCTTGTTGATGACAGAGGTCAGAGGAGAATGGCCAGGCTGGTTCCAGCTAATAGAAAGGCAACAGTAAGTCAAATAACCACTCGATACAACCGAGGTCTGCAGAAGAGCATCTCTGAATGCACAACACGTCCAACCTTGAGGCAGATGGGCTACAGCAGCAGAAGACTACACTGGGTGCCACTCCTTTCAGCTAAGAACAGGAAACTGAGGCTACAATTCACACAGGCTCACCAAAATTGGACAATAGAAGATTGGAAAAACATTGCCTGGTCTGATGAGTCTCAATTTCTGCTGCAACATTTGGGTGGTAGGGTTAGAATTTGACATCAACAACATGAAAGCATGGATCCATCCTGCCTTGTATCAGCAGTTCAGGCTGGTGGTGTAATGGTGTGGGGGATATTTTCTTGGTACACTTTGGGTCCATTAGTACCAATTGAGGATCATGTCAATGCCACAGCCTACCTAAGTATTGTTCCTTACGATGTTCATCCCTTTATGACCACAGTGCATCTTCTGATGGCTTCTTCCAGCAGGATATCACACATGTCATAAAGCGTAAATCATCTCAGACTGGTTTATTAAACATGACACTGTACTCAAATGGCCTCCACAGTCACCAGAGCTCAATCCAATAGAGCACCTTTGGAATGTGGTGGAACGGGAGATTGGCATCATGGATGTGCAGCCGACAAATCTGCAGCAACTGTGTGATGCTATCATGTCAATATGGAGCAAAATCTCTGAGGAATATTTCCAGTACCTCGTTGAATCTAAGCCATGAAGGATTAAGGCAGTTCTGAAAGCAAAAGGGGGTCCAACTCGGTACTAGTAAGGTGTACCTAATAAAGTGGCCAATGAGTGTATGTAATAAATTACTGTCAATAAAAATGAAAACAATATAATTTAGTTATAAATAAAATTATAAATTACTACCAATATATATTTTTTAATATATAATTACATGTAATATATATATATATTTTATTTATTGCTTTGTAGCTTTCTTCAGTTCATTTCAATTGTTCTGTGGTGTGACGAGTTTTACACACTCGCAATGAAAAAAATTCTACCATTTTGTCTCAGTAATAAAGAGAGCTTTAAAATAAATATACAAGATATTAAACTGCTGTATATATGAAGTCCTCAGTTCACATTTCAAGTCACTCAATTTACTGCTTGAATGCTTATAAAGTAGCTATGAACCAGCATTAACTCCTAATTGTTATTCTAAACTGCTCTTCAAGCAATTTGACACAATTTTCAGGTTAATTTTGCATTATTTGATCACTCCATATACTCACTGTAAACTCCACCATCCGAGTCCTAATAGGCTATTTATTATTTTCCTGATGCACTTCTGCAATCATCCCAGCGTGAAACGAAAGACCCGTAAACAAAATAAAGACTTGCAAAACCTTACTTTTCTTCCACTTTGCAGAATTGCTTCAATTGTTGGGCCTTGTCGGAGACGCACATGTGGAGGGCAGAATAGCTTGTAATTTCATGCATGCCGTTTCTTCTGCGCTAAACCTGAAATGAAAACATAAAGCGTAAAAGACTTTGTACTGTGTTGGAGGTGGGATTAAAAAAGCATTCAGGAATAAAGACGAAAAATAAAGGACTGCGAATGCCTCTCCATAGTCACCGAGCCTCAACGACTACAAAGCGGAGAAGATAAGTCTGGGTAATTAGTGCTCAATTGGCCGTCTAATGAGAGGGGACGGCCTGTGGTCCCCCCCCCAACAGTCATCCACTTCTCTCTCTGGCTCTGAGATGTTTATTCAGCTGCTCTCGCAACCCAAACATGAGGCATAATTCACCATAATCACTGCAGTTACTGGCACACAGAAGCTTGGAGTCCACTAAATAAATTAATTAGGAACAAATTAATGCCGACGCGTTTTAAAAGGGCTCACATCCCGCTTATTTCAAGGTCAACTTATTATGTTTTTATCTGCATGAAGAGTTTTTTCAAGGACTTTAGAAATCATGGAGCTTTAAAAGTTTATGTACTGTACAGTTGAAGTCAAAATTATTCACCCTCCTGACTTTTTATTGTTTTCTTTTTCAAATATTTCCCAAATGATGTTTAACAGAGCAAGGCATTTTTCACAGTATTTCCTATAATATTTTCTCTTCTTATTTATTTTATTTCAGCTAGAATAAAAGCAGTTTTTAATTTTTTTAAACTATTTTAATATCGATATTATTAGCCCCCTTAAGCAATATTTGTTTTCTCTAATTGTCTACAGAACAAACCGCTGTTATACGATTACTAGCCTAATAATTAACCTAGTTAAGCCTTTAAATGTTAATAGGAAATGGGCATTTTTTAAAATTTCTTGTACTGATTTAGGTGGTACTGTGGCTCAGTGGTTAGCACTGTCACCTCACAACAAGAAGGTTACGGTTTCGAGTCCCGACTGGATCAGTTGGCATTTTTGTGTGAAGATTGCATGTTCTCCCCGTGGGTTTCCTCTGGGTACTCCAGTTTACCCCACAGTCCAAACACATGCGCTATAGCTGAATTGAAAACTAAATTGGCTGTAGTTTGTGAATGTGAGAGTGTATAGGTGCACGTCTGACAGTTTATTAAGGGTGTACCGCAGGATCGTGTCTCACCATAGTCTCACTATAGTTGTTAAACATGATATTTAATTAATCTTGTCTCTCTCTAATGACTCTTCGGTCTTTTGAATTCATCAGGTAACGTGTCACAGCGTCAGTACACTGCTTCAATCTTTCGCTTTCACGCTTGTACTTAGTCAATTTAGCAAAAACCTCAGATACTCTTGGTTGGTTGCTGTTGGTTGTGCACCTTTTTTACCAACCAAGTTTGTCGGCGCCATTATAACGACACAGATCACTCTGCCTATTCATGCCAGAGTCCAGCGGAAAAAGTGATTGACAGGTGGTAATTCATGTAACTTTATTTATCTATGATTTGGTTATGGGTAAAACAAAGACCATGCGGGCCAGGTAGTCAGGGTCAGGCTACAAATAATTCATTATGAATTAATAATTTATTCATAAATAATTAATTCACCGCTGCCTACAACGATGATCCCATCGTCCATCGTGATGTTTCACATTAGACATTGTACGATGCCAAATTAGTCGACATCGCCCAACTCTGTTCTGACTCTGATTTGGTCATTTTTGCCTGTATTACAGACATCGATGAGTGTGCCAGTGAATATAATGGAGGATGTGTTCACGAGTGCATCAACATTCCTGGAAACTACAGATGCACGTGTTACGATGGCTTCCGTCTGGCCCACGATGGACACAACTGCTTGGGTAAGTCCTCCTTTGGCATATATTTAGGGTAAAAACTGCTTTAAAGAAGTGTCCAGACAAAAAAAATTGTGTGAGGAAAGATTGATTTGACTGAAAATTCCTTCCCTGATATTTTTGTCTGGTTTTGTATTAAAAAAATTCTAAAAATCCTTGAATCAAGATATTTTGGTCACACTTCGATAAGATCATACTTTAGAATTGCTAATAAACAGTTAATATATTATAATAATAGGAAGGTAATAAGCCAGTAGTAAATGGTGTGAATTGTTGATTAAACTGAAGTGTTACTGATGTTTTTTTTTTGTTCAAAAATGAAATCTCAGGCCGTGAAAAATGTAGGTGAAATGTTTTTCTTGATGATTCTCAAAATGCAAGTCAATGGTCACCCTTCTTTAGATTAAAAGTCCAAATCAATCCTTGTGACTTACTGAGATGCACTCACTTGATGATACACGAGGTCTTATGAAGAGAAATAATTGGCCTGTGCAAGATATTAAATATGATTTACAAGATCGCTCTCAAACTGGATTCCTGGAGGGCCGCAGTTTTGCTCCAATCCTAATCAAGCACAGTTGGTCCAACTAATCAAGGTGTTTAAGACTACTAGAGACTTTTAAGCAGGTTGGAGCTAAACTATTCAGTGCTGCGACCCTCAAGGACTTGAGTTTGAGACCATCGATTTACTATATTGTTAGCTTTAATCAACAGCCTGGTCAAACCGATCTTAGCACATGCATGAGACATTAGTGTATCATCATTATGGGGATTGATTTGGACTTGTTTTCTGTGTTTATTTTCAATCTCAAAAAACAGCTGACCATTGACTTGCATTAAAAGAATCCCCAAAGATCATGCATTCAGCTAAAAATATTCTTTAATGTTCTACTTAAGAAACAAAATCACCTACATCTTTGATGACTTGAGGGAGGGTACATGTCCATTTTTGGATGAACTGTCTCTTTAAGATACCCCTTTTGTTCTTCTCGTTCTACAATAGTTTCACATCCATCCAAGGTCAAAAAATATGTAATGTTTTCCTAATAAACACTGCAGCATCAGCTCTTTTCTAAAAGTGTCTGAAATGGTTGGATCAAGGATCTGAACTCTTTTAACCCCGGCTTTCAAAGAGCCTGCTCTGCTCTGATTGGTCAGATTGTTTTTGGTTCCTCTATTAGCAGTAAAGCAGCATCAGAAAACAGTGACTGTTTCTCAATTTCCAGAATGCAGAGAACGGACTTGTATTCTTGTGAAGGGGGGTCTTGCTAGGTTTCCTTGAAAGAACAAACTTGGCAGAGCGCAAGAACAGAAAACACATCCTGTGAGGAATGAGATTCATCATTCTTGCTAGTGTGAACTTTATTCATTTTTAACGGAAAATTATTTCAACATTACAGCATTTATACAACAATTTATTGTTTTTATCCTTTTTAATATACAGTTGAAGTCAGAATTATTAGCCCCCTTTCATTTATTTTTTATTTATTTTTTTAATATTTCCCAAATGATGTTTATCAGAGCAAGAAAATTTTCGCAGTACGTCTGATAATATTTTTTCTTCTGGAGAAAGTCTTATTTGTTTTATTTTCGGCTAGAATTAAAGCAGTTACAAATTTATTTATGAACCATTTTAAGGTCAATATTTTTAGCTCCTTTAAGCAATTTTTTTTTCAATAGTCTACAGAACAAACCATCATTATACAATAACTTGCCTAATTACCCTAACCTGCCTAGTAAACCTAATTAACCTAGTTAAGCCCTTAAATGTCATTTTAAGCTGTATAGAAGTGTTTTGAAAAATATCTAGTCAAATATTATTTACTGTCATCATGGCAAAGATAAAATAAATCAGAAATGATTATTAATAAATTATTAGAAATGAGTTATTAAAATTATGATTACAAATGTGTTGAAAACAATCTCTCTGTTAAACAGAAATTGAGGAAAAAAATAAACAGGGGGGCTAATAATTTAGTAGGGCTAAAAATTCTGACTTCAACTGTATATAACATGCACTAAAACCTTACAGATAATACAAATAAGACAGACTTTAATTCGAATTTCAGCAAAACAAAAAAAAACTAACTGATTTTCATGTTTCACTGTCTCATTTAGGCAAACTCTTGAGGTAAATAAGTTCCATCTTTGAACTTTAATAATTAATCTATATCAATTCCTTTGCTTCCCACCTCCTTTATTCAGTCCCGATGATTTCTGGGACTTCTCAAGTGAGTTTTGCGCTCAAGTCTGCATCAATGCATCTTTGATATCAAGAATGCCTCCAGTTTCTGTCACAGGTTTTTGCAGTTTTGAGTTTTGGAACTGAACTTTGGAGGTTGATCCTGATGTTAAACTAGAACACAAGAAAGCTTAAGAACGCATATTGAGAAACAGCCAGTCTCTTCAACATTTCGACAACATAAACCAAACTCTTCTAGTTTTAACTACAACTGCAGTGTTTAAGGGTCAAAACAGACCTACCGTTCTATTCTAAATAAACACCATTGATTGACATTATGCTAATTTGTTACAAGTCTGTGTAGGTTTGTGCAGGAACTAAAACTGGAATTAATGACGACTAGTTTCAGGCTCTTCAGAATCTCTTTCTTTTGAAAGACAAAAGCTCCATTTATCTGCACTTCTGTCTTTGAAACTGCAAACCTTTTACATCTGCAAACAGCTACATTACACACAGCATGAATCAGTAACGCATGATAAAGGCACTTTAGATCCTGAGAATTGTTTTTGAACAAAATGCTAAAAATAAAGTGACTTCATGGGTAAAAACATTGAAAAATGATCTACAAATGAGGTCAGAAAAATTATCTATATTTTTAAATGCATTTAAATAAATTCTTCTGACCCCATTAGAGACTTCTCAACTCAGGTAAATGTATATTTTCATAAGAATGCTTCTCAAACAGCTACATTACACACGGTGGAAATCAGAAACCCATATTAAAGGCACTTTAAGATACTAAGTTTTCGTTTTGAACAATATTTATAAAATAAAATGACTTCATTGGTAAAAACATTGAAGAATTATCTGCCAATGAGGTCAGAAAAATTATCTTCTTTCAATTCGAGAATTGGGTTTAATTATCCATTAAATAAATGCTTCAGACCACATTGGAGACTGAAACTAAATGTATTTTGATGCTTCTTAAGAATGCTTCACGAACAGCCTCATTACACGTAATATAAAGGCACTTTATGTTACTTAGAATTGTTTTTGAACAAAATGCTAAAAATACGTTCACTTCATGGGTCAAAATATTGAAAAATGACACCAATGAGGTCAGAAAAATAATCTTCATTTAAGTGCATTTAAATAAACTCTACACACCCCATTGGAGACTTCTCAACTAAATGTATTTAGATTTGAGTGCTTCACAATGAATCAGAAAAGCATAATAAAGGCACTTTAAGATTTAAGACTAAGAATTTTTTTTTTTTAACAAAATTTCTAAAAAAAAAAAAAAAAAATTGTTAAAAACATCGAAAAATGACACAACAATGAGGTCAGAAAAATAATATATTTTTAAATGCATTTAATTAAATTCTTTTGACCCCATTGGAGACTTTTCAACTGAATGTATTTAGATATTAGTGCTTCACAAACAGCTACATTAAACACTGTGAATCAGAAAAGCATAATAAAGGCACCTTAAGTTACCTAGAATTCTTTTTGAACAAATTTTCTAAAAAAGTAAAGTGACTTTATGGGTAAAAACATTGAAAAATGACACGCCAATGATGTCAGAAAAATAACCTTCATTTAATGCATTCTGACCCCATTGGAGACGTCTCCACAATTGGAGATGTCTTCACAAACCGCTACATTACACACTGTGCACATCAAAAATGCATAATAAAGGCACTTTAAGATCCTAAGAATTCTTTTTGAACAAAATACTAAAAATTTAGTGACTTCATTGTTAAAAACGTTGAAATGATCCTTCAATGAGGTCAGAAAAATAATCTATTTTTAAATGCATTTAAATCAATTCTTCTAACCCCATTGGAGACTTCCCAACTAAATGTATCACAATGAATCAGAAACGCATAACAAAAGGCACTTTAAAATACTAAGAACTCTTTTTAAACAAAATTTCTAAAAAAAAAAAGACTTTATGGGTAAAAACTGTGGAAAAAGAACACGCAGTGAGGTCAGGAAAATTCAATATTTTTAAATGCATTCAAATCAATTCTTCTGACCCTGTCGGATACTGAAACTAAATGTATTTTGATGTAAGAGTGCTTCACAAACAGCTCGTTTACACACGGTGTGAAGCAGAAAAGCATAATAAAGACACTTTAAAATCCAAAGGATTCTTTTTGAACAAAATGCTACATATAAAGTGACTTCATGGGTAAAAACATTGAAAAATGACACCAATGAGGTCAGAAAAATAATCTATTTTTAAATGCATTTGAATAAATCCTTCTGACCCCATTGAAGACTTGAGAAATTGTATTTTAATATACGGTAAAAGTGCTTCACAATGAATCAGAAATACATAATAAATACATAATAAATATAATAAGAATTATTTTTGAACAAAATGCTAAAAATAAAGCGACTTCATGGGTAAAAACATTGAAAAATGACACACCAGTGAGGTCAGAAAAATAATCTTCATTTAAATCAAATTCTTCTGACTCCGTTGCAGAGTTCTCAAGTTAATGTATTTTGATTTAAGAATGCTTCACAAACAGCTACTTTACAGACGTCATGAAGCAGAAAAGCATAATAAAATACACTTTAAGAATTCTTTTTGAGCAAAATGCTAAAGAATAAGTAGACTTTATTGTTAAAAACATGATCTGCCAGTAAGGTCAGAAAAATACTTCTCATTTAAATACATTTAAGCAAACTCTTCTGACCCCAATGGAGAGTTCTCAACTAAATGTGTTTTGATATAAGAGTGCTTGTATTTCTACTGTAAAACAAGACATATACTCAAGAAGTTCATTTTACTTTGTGGTGTACTACTGCTGCAAATCATCCCACGCAAGACGAGCAGACTGAAGTTCTGTTGGTTTTTCTCCTAATTGTTGATATTCAAGCATGTCTAATCAAACTCAAAAGCTGTCACTCTATCCTCCCTGTCAAAATGCAGCGGGCTCTGCGGTTAACCAGTCGTGGAGGGCGATAAATCTGTCCGATTTCTCCAGCGACTGCTGAGCTCACAGTTCTGTGGTATTAATTGTATTTTCAGACGCGTGAGCTCACATTTTCGACATTCGGTGGCTCATATGCCCAGTCGTTCCAGGTCAGTTAAATCAATCTAAGGGGAATGTGTGTGTTTGTGAGGGAGATTTACATCGGGTTACAGTCTTATACTGACCCCGGCTCTTTAACTCAAAACAGATGTCTGCGGAGTTGAACAATCAGCCCAATGAAGATGTGAAATTGCTGCGTTTGCTGTGATCGGTGGCTTTACACTGAGTGTTCGTCTGGGTTTTGTGGGTGCACTTGCACGGCGTGACGCACAACTGCACAACTCAGCCTGGTGTTCCAGCACTTCACAGACATTTAAGGATCTCTTCTGCCATTTTTAGAGAGACATTTTTAAGAATCGAGGCTTTCTCTAGCAGCTTTTGTGGAAATGGTTCTTCCAAAGCTTTCAGAGCAATGTGATTTGATCAGAATGGGTCGTTGAGAACTGACTGTCATACATGGTTGTTGCTTTGTGTTTAAGTTGGAATGACAAGAAGAGGAGTCTTTTAAAATATTGCAAAAAGCTGCAGAAATTGTGTTAGACCAACATGGTTGTTATTTTGACAAACCATAAATAATTACATAACTACATATGCCAAAACATGCTCAAACCACAAGAAGTACAGTGATGTACCCATGTCATATTGTGACAATTTGCCTAATTAAAATCTGAAATGGTCTTGTAAGATTTCATTATTTTTAAATAGTGTTTGCAAATGAACTGCCATTATCTCGCTGATTTGTAGGGATGCACCCTATTTTTTCGGCTGGCTTTTTGAGAAAAACGAGTGAAAATATGAGCTGAAGAAAAATCTATTCTTTGCTGAACCTCCCAGCAGTGTACAGTGCAATGGTTTCACTCTCCCTCCAGCTGTAGTCACTGCGCAATGTGAAGCATCTTTTACACCAGACACGTAAAGCACTGCGAAACCCATTCATTTCAATGTCTTGTGCTGCACTGACCAAATTGCATGAGCAGAGTACTTCAAAGGTCATAGCTTTATACATATTTTAAATACTCTTTGAAACCCATTCGTTATAATGGCTTGTTTCCATGCTGACCAAACTACATGATTAGATAAGTTCAAAGTTTTATACACATTTTACATACTATTTGAAACCCATTCATTTCAATGGCTTGTTTCCGCACTGACCAAAAATCATGAAAAGATGAGTTCAATGGTCAAAGTTTTATACATATTTTACTATTTGAACCCATTTATTTTAATAGCCTGTTTCCATGCTGACCAAACTGCATGAGCAGATAAGTTCAATGGTCAAAGTTTTGTACTTATTTTACATACTATTTGAAACCCATTAATTTCAATGGCTTGTTTCCGCACTGACCAAACTACATGAGCTGAGCAGTTCAAAGGTCAAAGTTTGAGACATATTTTACATACTATTTGAAACCCATTCATTTCAATGGCTTGTTTCCGCACTGACCAAATATCATGAAAAGATAAGTTCAATGGTCAAAGATTTATACATATTTTACTATTTGAACCCATTTAGTTTAATAGCCTGTTTCCACGCTGGCCAAATTGCATGAGCAGATAAGTTCAATGGTCAAAGTTTTATACTTATTTTACATACTATTTGAAACCCATTAATTTCAATGGTTTGTTTCCATCCTGACCATATTGCATGAGCAGAATAGTTTAAAGGTCAAAGTTTTATACATATTTTAAATACTATTTGAAACTCATTCATTTCAATGCCTTGTTTCCACACTGACCAAACTGCATGAGAAGATGAGTTTAAAGGTTAAAGTTTTATACATATTTTACCTACTTTTTGAAACCCATTCATTTCAATGGCTTGTTTCTGTGCTGACCAAATCGTTGAGCAGAAAAGTGAAAAGGTTAAAGATTTATACATATTAGGCGTACTATTTGAAACCCATGAAGAACCCTGAAGAAAAGTCTATTCTGTGCTGAACTTCCCAGCAGTGTACTCTGCGATTGTTTCACTCCCCCTTTAGCTGTAGTCGCTGCACAATGCGAAGCCGCTTTTACACCAGATGCGTAAAGCACTATGCTATGAAACCCATTCGTTTCAATGGCTTGTGCCGCGCTGACCAAATCACACAAGCAAAGTAGTTCCAAGGTCAAAGTTTCATATATATTTTGCATACTATTTGAAACCCGTTCATTACAATGACTTGTGTCCGTGCTGACCGAATCACATGAGCAGAGAAGTTCAAAGGTTAGTTTTATATATTTCAAATACTATTTGAAACCCATTCATTTCAATGGCTTGTTTCCACGCTGACCAAATTGCATGAGAAGATAAGTTCAATGGTGAAAGTTTTATTCATATTTTATTGGAAACCCATTCATTTCAATGCCTTGTGGAGGACATTTTCGAGGACATCATCTGGTTCAGGCACTCAATCTGTTCCTGTTATCAAACAGGATGCACAAAACTGGTATGCTGACCTGAAATGGTGCTAGAGAAGTGCTATTGTCTACCATATTTAATTTATTTGTAATGTGGTTCGAATACAAACTTGCCAATTACCAGTTTTCTCTGTGAATGAGTTTGAATGTTCTCCTTCAGTTACTAACAAACGGTGGCATAATCAAATCCTGTCGTTTTTAGTGCCAGTTTGACTCAATATCTCACTCTTTGTGTATAAACACTGATGTTACATCATTTAGTTTAAGCGTGCACTTACATCCCTCACCATCTGTGCGCTCTTTCAATATAGTGCTTTACTGAAAGCCTTCAAGTCATTAGACATCATCTCAGTTTTTTTCTCTTCTTCTTATCACTGGGAAAACAGTGAAGACAGACATCACATTTCTTTTAAGTGTCGTCCCCAGTTGTGCTGCATTTACAATAGAAATGGATGAAGACCAACCAGAATATGTCATCAGAATTCTCATCGGGAGATACTGGTTTTGTTCACAGGGGCTCAGGTGATCAAGGAATAGCTGGGTTTTTAGTTATCATTTGATTCACACCAGTGAATCTGTAGATAATGTGGTAATAGGGAGATCAATCCACTATCGAAGAACATTGAATGTAAAGGTTTTGGAAAGTGAATTGTTTCTCTGTGATGGTACCACACAGCTTCGCTCACTTTCATAATGCTCCTGGAAGGTATGTAGACCTTCAAGATCAGATGGAGGTAAGAAGGTGGAGTGCAAGTAGCTGTTCTGTAAGCAAACATAGATGATTTGAACTTGATCCGAGGCTCGACCGGTAACCAATGCAGAGAGATAAAGAGAGGTGTTACATGGGCACTCTTGGGCTCATTGAAGACCAGATGAGCTGCAGCGTTCTGGATCATCTGTAGAGGTTTAAGGGAACAACATGGACTTCAGAGTGAGTAAATTAAGAGCAAATTAAGATTTTTAGTTAAAAATTTCTTTAAAGTACTGTTGAAAGTAAACAAATATATATAAAAATAAATATATATTTTGTATCTTAATTCTCAGATTGCTCTTGCTTCATCTTGTCACACCTGATGGCCCGTTGTTCCAATCTATTTAGTGTGAGTCTCGTGTTTTGCAGTGGATCATTTGTGCTGCTGTATGGATGATCTGTACTCGTGTATGCGGGTCTGAAATGGTCTATATCTGCTTTCCTGCGTTTGATATCCAGAGCGTGTCTGTTATCTTTTACGCACCCTTCACTGACTCTTTTGTAACGCTGTGTTCTGTTCTTCACAAATGAATGCTTTACTCAAATGAACTGTGGGTAAAATAAACAGTGTCTCTGTTCTCCAGGCTTCTCTTTAAGATACTAAATATCTATTACTGCAATATAAAGTTAGTGTGTTCTTGGTTTGATGCCACGAAGAAGACTAATAATAATAAGTCACTTTGTTTCCATGGTGTTTTTAGTAAGAGGGAAAGTCAAAAATGTGTGAACTTGGATACAATTTAATATGTTTATGCAGTCATAGCCTCAGACATCACGTCAAGCACTGCCCAAGGACCTGTGGCTAAATGTCTGATGACTTCTGGAAACATTTCAGCAGATGATCAGTCATTCTCTGGTTGATTAAAATATACACAATTTCTGAGAGTCGAATGTGCAGCAATCTTAACCAGTCCACCTGGAAACAAGTCTGCTCGAATAAAAAAGCTACAATGTTAATATTGATGACAGCGACCATTAAAATTTGTAAATGGCATGGTGTTTTCACTATCAATCACTAATATCTATCAACAAACTTCGTCACTTGACCTCCTGTTCATTTGTGCACCCTTGTGCTTTGGTCGTAAACAGCAACCGGACTACAATCGGACTACTTTCACACATGTACTGAGAACTGTATAGCCAAGCTTTGAATTAAAGTTCAATTAAATTCAATTCATATTTATTTTACAATGTCTGAGCCTCGGATATTATCAGGAAGGCCTTTTCAGAGTTTAGGAGCCATAAATGAGAATGCTTGACCTCCTTTAGTAGACTTTGCTATTCTAGGTACTACTAGAAGCCCTGAGTTTTGAGATCTTAAAGAGCGGGTTGGACTGTAACGAGACAGGAGGTTGGTTAGATAAACAGAAGCTAGATTATTAAAGGCTTTATAGGTAAGAAGCAATATTTTATAATAATCAATACGGAACCTAACAAGCAGCCAGTGTAAGGAGGATACAATTGGGGTGATGTGATCATATTTTCTAGATCTGGTAAGAACTCTGGCAGCTGCATTTTGTACTAGCTGAAGTTTAAGTATGTCTCAGAATGTCTTCAGGAGCATTGGCTGTTGATTTGGCCGTGTTTATATATGTTTATTTTTAATAAAAAAGAAAAACCATATAATCATTCACTGCCATTATGTGAATCACCATCAAAAACTTTAATCTTCTGAAGAAAACAAAAATAGTCACCTACATCTTGGATGACTTGAGGATGAGTAAATTAACAGAACATTTTCATTTTTGGAAGAACTAAAGGTTATTGCACACTGAATCTGAACATTTTGACAAATTTTTGCACGTTAAAAAATTAATTCAACCTCACTTTTGTCGATCATATTAACACATATTAACAGCCTCAGAAATTTTCGTCCATCATAAAACAGTTCGAACCATCCGAAAAATATCTTGGAGAGGAATTTTGACAGCTCAGAGCCATCGTACAAGCAAATGGCAAAATATCAATTGCTGTCATTTAGGGGTGTACAATATTGGAAAAATCTGATATTGCGATATCTTATTTTCCATCAATAAATATTTCACAAGATAATTGAATAGCACTTTTTGACAGTTTTCTTGGGAGTCTAACAGTATTTACTGTAGGTACAGAAATTGAATAATGGCAATGCAAAAAAATGCTTTTGAACTCTGCCCCTCACTGACTCTTTTGCCCCCCCCAATACACCCCCCACACTCCTCTAACTTATACTCCTCACAATCACTGCACTATTTAACATTTGTACATTTAAAGTTTGCACATGTTCATTGCACTACATTGCACTGATTCACTTATCTGAACTGTACATACCCACTGCACACGAACATTTGTAATTGTTTATCTATCTGCCACTCCTTATTATTAATAGCATCCTGTACATATATTCATTTATTGTAAATCTGTTCATAGCTAATACAACCTGTATATAATGTTGATAGTACATCCATCTGTAAATATTACCATACTTTTTCTATAACTGCACTTTATAACTTATACCTGTATCCTGCACTTGCTGCTATTGCACTGCTGGTTAGACCTAAACTGCATTTCGTTGCCTTGTACTTGTACATGTGTAATGACAATAAAGTTGAATCTAATCTAATCTAAGAATATGTAATCAAGTAAAAATATTGTTTTGTTTTAAAATTCAGATGAAATAGGGCAATCTTAAGCGTTTTTCCTCAAAACAAGCAAAATTATCTGCCTAAGAAATGTTTTTTTTTTGCATAAATCATATAAATTCCATGTAAATACTGTGATTTAAATACAATTCTGTAGCTCCTGGTTCACTATAATTCAGACTTAATGCATATCTTTGCGATGTGACTATTGGAGATGCACACGTTGCGATATCGATGCTGAAACCATATATTGTGCAGCCCTTCTGTCATTTGAGCCACTGATAACTATGACAAACGCAGTGCATAATATAAGACAGAATGTGGCAGACAGTTGAGAATGAATTGACTCTGAAAAGTTTTGCATTTTTTAGGAATGGATGAATTAATATGCATCAGACTCAGTGTGCAAGGTTTGTGTACGTGATGAATTTTTCAGTGAATAAAAAACAGACTTCAGTGTGCAAAGACCTTAACGCTTTAAAATACATTTTTCAACACCTGTCGCCAAATGGTCTTTGCTTGGAGCCATGATGGTTGATGCCTGTGGCTATATTGTTGTTTTTGCTTTCATAGTTTCATGATTAACCCTTGTGCACTGTTCAAATTTACTAGCCTTTTGTGATGTTAGGGATGAGAACATTCACTGAATTAAACTGCTGTAAAAATGCATCAGACTAATTTTTTTTCTTTTCTTATCTGTTAATTAACCTCAGTCCTGATCAAAACTACTAAATGTTTAAATAAATTACAGGATTTTAACTCTTTAATTACCTAATTCATAAATGATGTCACTGATTTGGTGAAAAAAACACACAAAATGACGCATTTTCAATATAAAAAGTAATTGTAGACTGGATTTTTAACCTTTTATCACAGTCTTGGACATGTGAACGATTAGTAACAACATTGGCTTTGATGAATTGTTATTTATTTATTTATTTTCTCCCTAATTTACTGCTGGTGGCTGTTTTTACCCCATTGACTTCCATTATAACCACATTTGTTTTTGTTTACTCCATGTAGTTCTGAGAGCTGAGATGCATATTTAGATTTTCTCAGACATATCAAGGTAAGTGCGTTAAGGTCACACTCACAGACACACATACACACACTTTCATTTGCTGTTATACTCCATATGAAATCCATAAACTAAGCTTTTTTTTTGTGCACAGGCCTATCTAAAGGGTTAATAGTGCCAACTGATGATCAACAGTAAAACTTAAAAATTTTACCTCTTCCCAACAGGGAAAACCACCAACAATCAAAAATGCATGATTATATGGTGTCATGGTTTTGCAATCAAAAAAGTGTGGTTATAATGGAAGTCAATGGGGCAGAAACAGACACCAACAGTACATTAGGGGGAAATAATGAAAATCTAACAATGTATCAAAGACAATGTTGTTACTATTTTTATGTGTGAAAATATGGAAATAGTGAAAATAAAAAATGAAAATCAATCAGAAACAATGCATCAAAGGCAATATTGTTTCAGATGTCCAAGACTTTGATAAAAGATAAATAAATTCAGTCCACAGTTACTTTTTGTACCTCATTTTCTGTGTTTTTTTCACCAAATCAGTGGCATCAGTTGTGAATTTGGCAATTAAAGAGTTAAAATCCTGTAATTTTCTAAATAATTTAGTAGTTTTGTCCAGGACTGAGGTAGATTTACAAATTTTAAAAGTTTAACACTCAAAATTACCCCAGAGTGGATAAAAAACATTCACAACAGTGCATTAAGGGTTAAAAATTCACATCTCTGGTTGGATGGTACATGAAGAATTTTTTCATGTTTTCTGGAATGCTGATGAAAGAAGACAATGATGATTTCTTCTATTTATTTCATGCAGTCAGTGCTCTCTCTCTCTGTGTGTGTGCGTGCGTGTGCGTGCGTGTGTGTGCGTGTGTGTGCGTGTGTGTGTGTGTGTGTGTGTGTGTGCGTGTGTGGAGCGTTTAACGGATTGATTTGCTGATTGATTTGCTCACAGATGTGTCTTTGAGAAACGTCCGCCTGATTGCGGCGCTTGTAAAGCGTTCTTGTATTGACGTTCTTTATCCTGCTTTATTCTCCTTCTCCCCAATTTTCATCAGTTAATTCAGCTCAAACAGCCCTTCATTCCAATTTTTGTGGATGATTTCAGCCTTAAAGGGGCTACCAGTGTTTTTGGCATTTTCGAAGAGAAAGTTTTCAATAATATTCAGAAAAACAGCAACAATTTGTTTGCAATATTTCTATTCTATCTGTTTTATTCTATCCATTTTAAGCCTGACCTTTTTATCTTTGCAGAATCCCAGTTGTTTTTAGTTTCACTATTAATTTAAATATCTATATATTCATTTAAAATTGGCGCCATTTGAAAATGTATTAACAAAGAACCAAAAACAAACCATAAATGTGAGATTGCCGACACATATACAATGCAGTTTGTGAAAATGCTGAATTCATATATTATTTTACCTTCGGCTTAGTCTCTGATTTGTTAGAGGTCGCCACAGTGGATTGAACTGCCAACTATTGCAGCATATGTTTTACACAACGAATGCCCTTCCAACCACAACCCAGTACTGGGAAACACCCATACATTCTCACACACTATGGCCAATTTAGTTAATCTAGTTCACCTATAGCATGTGTTTGGACTGTGGGAGAAACCGGAGCACCCGGAGGAAACACACACCAACACTGGGAGAACATGCAAACTACACGCAGAAATGACCCAGCTGGGACTCGAACCAGTGACCTTCTTGCTGTGAGGCGACAGTGTCACCCTAAATGCTTTAGTTAGTGGTTTTGAATTTCATGGAATTGCAGTTCAGTTCATTAGACCAACACATGTTTTTGATAAACCATGAATTATTATCAAGCCATGAATCATTAATTTTGACTAATTATTCCTGTTTATTCTTGATATATAAGGTGCCAGAAATAATGACGTAATTAATTATGGTTTACTCCTAATAAGTGTATCTGGACTTGGGCTGCACATTATTAGAAATATTGTTTTTCTGCGATTATATAGAGCTTTTTCTTATAACGCAAAATTACCCATCATGCTTTGCGTGTATGCGCACTGAGAATGCCAAGAACTTCCAGTCGGCAGCTGATGTGTATAAACAGTCACATTCGGACAGCTTTGAAATGATAGTTTTTATCTATTTGATTTGCTTTTTTGCGTTTAGAAATGTGCTGACAAAATCTTCTTTCTGTTAAACAGAAATTGATAAAATAAATATACTGGGGGCTAATAATTCAGACTTTGACTGTACTGTAAAAAATACCTGTAAATTTTTTATCTGAATCGTATTAACCTCATAAGTCATTTGAACTTACATTATATTAAACTGTCTTAAAACAGCCTGCATAACTTATCAAATCTAGTTAAAATGTGATTAAATTAGTTTAAGTTGCTATTAACTAAACTTGTTGCCATGACTAATTGATCATATAAGTTTTTATAGAATATGTAACTATTTGGAAAGGATGCATAGTTTTACATTGGTTAGGATGATTTTGTAAGGGAGCCCATCTGCATAAAATATATAAAATTATCCAAAAATATGCAAAATACAAATAACAAATTAAAGCACAGATGAAAACTGAAAAAAGAGAGAGAAATTAACAGCGCTTCGTGGAGTCTAACAGTATTGATGTACAGAAAATCATTAATCAAATGTAAAATGACATGTTCTGAACTGTGGTTCCTGGTTAATTATAGTACCAATTTGATATGGTAGATTCTGCGATGTTACTATTCAACACAATCTTACAGCAATTTGTAACTTTTCAAATAAATTCGTATGGTCTCATTTGTTCAATTTAGTATGATTTGCTTATCCCCCAATGACGGTGGGGTTTGGTGCCACGCCTCTTTTTAAAAATCCTACATTTTTGTATGACTGAACCATACCTGGGATGTGAAAATGAGAGATAAACCAACCCTCCAAAAAAGAAAAAAAAACCCCCTCCAAATTACTGTTCATCTGGAGCTGTTTCATTGTAAATAAACAATTGAAACGGTCAGTAATATGTTTTTATTATTTTAATGTTATTAATTATTATTTTTTACAAAGGATAGAACTGCATACATAGAAATAGCTGCAAATAAATTAAAGTTTAGCCTATTAAAATGAATAGCCATTATAAAGAAATTTAATTAGGTTATCAAATCTCATTAACCTTTTCACTGTTTAACTTAAACATTCTGATTAAAGAGCAGCGAATGAATTTTAATAACAGAGCTGTCACTTTGAAAATGGACAGATCCGTAATGAAAGCATTTGATTGCTTTCCTAACTCTTTATGCTCAATTAAGACAAAATTTGTTGTGTTTAACAAAAAAAATCACCAAGATCGACTTTTTTAGATGTTGCTGTTGTTGTTATTATTATTATTATTATTATTATTATTATTATGTGTATATGTCTGTTCAAACATGCACCCAAAAACCAAAGTGTCCACTTTCACTCCATTTTAAATTGCTTGTAACGTTACAGAATTGGTTTTGGAAACGGCGTCTATTTATCAATATGGAGCACATCTGACAGTCACGCACCGCTACATAACCTGACTATTTTAAGGATTGCATAGGTAGGGTGACGGCACTTGTAATGGTAATAAAGGGAATCCCGCTGTTTTTATATTTATTTCAAAGTGTTTTCATGCCTAAATAAAATGAAAGCACAGAACAGATTCACATTTAAGAGCTAGGGGCGTCCTCTGGTGGTTCGGCAGTATGGGTGATCGGGGAGGAAGATATGAGTTGATAGGGAGGATCGGCTCTTTGAAGTTTATTGCCACCCTTCATAGAAAGATTAAAAATATGGGAAATTACCTTTACGGGATGATAGTGGGATACAATTGTAAAATATGGTCCCGGGAAAAGCCAGTTAAGTCTGGCTGCAGATTTGCACTTGCAGTTTCAGGCTTGAACTCTCGGACTTGCACTCTCAGGCAACCGCACTTCCTCTGCAAGTGACGACATTTACAATCAATACCTGTACCCGCTTGCATAAAGGTCGTCCAGTAATTTAACTAAGGGATTTCATTAAGAGCATTGCAACAAACTTCTTGTTTGCCACCCTTATCTATGTGCCTTTGTTCTGAGCGTTTCACTGTAGTTTCTGGCAACATACGGTGACGGGCGCCACAGTTGCTATAGTTATGTAAACAGATCGTAACGAATCATGAATGCTTGCCTCAAAACAGCTCTGCAGTAATGTTACACACCATCTGTGCGTTTTTCTCTCCGTTAAGTGAGTTGAGACGTTGCCTTATCGAGTCGATCTCGACATTATGTTTGGAGGACCTGTAAAACTGGGCTGGGATCATATAGAGACTTCTGAAGCTGCAGTAAACCTGCGATTTCATGTGGATGCACTCTAGACACGTATATATTAGTTTATTTATTAAATGGTTTTATTAAATTAATTATCTACAGTCTTCTGTGTTTTTATCTAAATCATTTTTATTTGGGTGTGAGTGCTTGCGTTTTGAGTGTCAATTGTTCATTTAAGGGAGCTGATTAGGTTCCTTAAATGTTTTAGGAGGAAATTGTTACTAAAGACTAAGGGGAAATACTTAATGGCAGCCTTAAATTCCTAAAGTTGATCTTTTTTTTTTTTAATTTTATTTATTTTATTTTTTTTTTAACTTTTACTAAGGGTACCCTTAAACTTCCAACTGGGGGATATTTTGGTTAGGGACTTTTATGCAAACGAACCCTGCACTGTCCTGCCACATCGATTGTATAGGAACCGTGGGTGCCTGAAAGTGCAAGCCTGCGAGTGCAAGTGCAAATCTGCAGCCAGACCCTTCTCGGAAAAATGGGAGGGTTGACAGGTTAGCTGAACTTGTACGAATTAGCCTCTAAACTGAGGAAAGCTGGACTATTGCAGATTTGCACATTGCAATATCGATGCTGAATTAATATATTGTGCAGCCCTAATCTGGACTAATACAGCATGAATATAAACAAATACTAATGAATTGGTGACCTATTCAAATGCATTTGCATAAATGCATCCAGTAAAATAAATCACTAAATGGTTACGCTTTTCCTTTTAATTGGGTTGATAAAAAAAAAGCTTTTTAATAACAAATTATTAGGACCACCACTGACAATTTCTATTTTACAGAACAGACTAGTAACGTGATGTGTTTATTAATGACTCATTTGCATATAAAGTTGTTTTTCTGAGAAAAGCCTCCAAATTATCTTAAATTGAAGATACAAAAACTATTTACAGAGACCAGTAACTGCAAAGGCATTTCATTCATCTCATAATATCCTGCTGATCGAGCAATTAGCCCAGGGGAAGCAAGAGTGAGGATGGAAAGGACCGGAACGAGGTATAAGAGAAAGAAAAGGAGAGC
The DNA here is from genome assembly GCF_903798145.1 of Danio aesculapii. Classification (NCBI taxonomy): domain Eukaryota; kingdom Metazoa; phylum Chordata; class Actinopteri; order Cypriniformes; family Danionidae; genus Danio; species Danio aesculapii. The sequence goes on from NC_079457.1 coordinate 6,476,267, forward strand.
GAGAGGGCATTTTTTACAACACCGAAGAGAATCCTCTCAGGAGAGTTTTGAAGAAATGTTTTAAGTGCAAATAGCATGAGCCTTGCTCCGGGTTTCACCAGAATCCTGTTCCTTTTCCAAATATTTGCTTTGGATGTGGGCCGGGGACTGCACATAACACACACATGTCCCCGATGCAGCGCTGACCAGGAGAGCGTCATGAAACTCAACGGCGGCAGGAAATCTTTGGTTTGTTTATGCTGCGGAGCAAGGTGTTTGGGGTTTGAAGCTGCTGCATATATACTAATGCAAGCTCTGTGGAAACGCTTAACAGACGTTATGGATGTCGCTATACGCTAAAATGTTTCCAAATGCTCAGCAGGGCGACGGAAATAGTAGTACTTATAGCCTCTCTCACACCTGATTGCTGTCAGTAATAGAACTTTGGTGCAAAACTGGAAACATGCCTTGGTGTAAAGAAAATACTACTCTTTATTCATTTATTTTTGTCTAAAAACTTATGATATTTGTATCATTTTAGGATGCAAATATCTAAGCATTCTTTAATAAAGATACAAAATGACTTACATTTATGTCAATGACGCTGCATAGTCTGAGTGCCTCGGGATGAGTATCCCCAGGTGGAAATGGAGAATAAAGAGAATAATTAGCGTACTGTAGCTGCTGTTCATAGTGTATATAAACAAGATGCAGAAACCTGCGTGGAGCACATTCATGCATCACACCGCTAAGTGATGCACTGAGTGTATGCTTTACTAAACAGATAGGTCTTTAATCTAGTTTTAAACTGCAAGAGTGTGTCTGAGCCTCGGACATTATCAGGAAGGCTATTCCAGAGTTTAGGAGCCATAAATGAGAAGGCTCGACCTCCTTTACTTGACTTTGCTATTCTAGGTACTACCAGAAGCCCTGAGTTTTGAGATCTTAAAGAGTGGGTTGGATTGTAGCGAGATAGGAGGTTGTAAGATAAACAGGAGGCAGATTATTTAAAGCTTTGTAGGTAAGAAGCAATATTTCAAAATCAATACGGAACTTAACAGGCAGCCAGTGTAAGGAGGATAAAATTGAGGTGATATGATCATATTTACTAGACCTGGTAAGAACTCTGGCAGCTGCATTTTGTACTAGCTGAAGTTTATTAATAGAGGATGCTGGGCAGCCAGCAAACAGAGCACTACAGTAATACAGCCTAGAAGTCATAAAAGCATGAACTAGCTTTCCTGCATCTGAGATGGATAGCATACTTTGTAATTTAGCGATATTTCTCAGATGAATGAAGGCAGTTTCTGTGACATGGGATATATAATTTTCAAAAGTTAAATTGCTGTCTAAAATAACACCCAGATCTTTTATAGTAGAGCAAACGCTAACTCTGTACCCCTCTAATTGCAGGTTGAGTTGTGAGATCTGCTGTGAAAGTGTAATTCATTGCAACTAAAGTTTAAAATATGATATCGTAGTGGAGCACCCCTTTAAAACGAGCAGAAAATCTGGTCCTCCTCTTGGCCAGTATAGAGCAACAGTCCCCTCTTAGTAACATTGACCGTGTGAGAACAAGAGTGCTGGGAAATGGCTTTATCCCCCCACGGCTGGACAGAAAATGGCCTAGATTGGAAACTCTACCCCAAGTCCTCAGCACATTAGACAAATAGACAGAAAATTAGTTTCGCATGAGGCTTTATTAAGCACGGGTTGTGTATACAGACTGACACTGATGCAACATGTCTGAGAGAGAGAGATCAGGTTGCAGTCTCATCCTCTGAGAGGCAGACGACACACACACCTCTCCGCCGAGAACAAGCACACACACTCACACATTTGTCAGCTTGACAGGAGCAAAACCTTGTTGTGGCTTCAAAGGACACAGTTGAATTTGAGTGGTAAAGTGGGTTAAACTCCACGCACTACCTGCTTTCACTGATTCTTGATGTATTACTGCAGTTACTGTGGTGTTTTGATGGAAACACACACACACAACGGGTTTTGAAAGGGGCTTAAAATCTGCATCAGTCAAAGACAAAATAATTTCTAAAAATGATCAGATAATTGAGTCGTGTTGATTGAATTTGGAAAATGGGCCCTCATGTCATTTAACATCATAGTACAGCTTAAAATGTATTGGCTGTTGAATGAGGATGTTGTGTAATGATCCATAAAGCCCAAATGAAAATGAGTCTGTTAACACACACTCATAGGCTTGTTTTTGCATTACGATTATGAGTTCTGTTGTTTTATAATGAGCTAATGATATTTTCAGTCCTCTAACCTTCATTTAAACCTAGCGTGATTATTTAACATGATTAAGTTTTCCTTTAAGAACCATATGCTGTTTTGTAATGTTTTCATTTAGCGTGTAATGCATCTATTTATATACGATTGCAAAAAAGAATAATTTTAACACATTTTAATCTGTTTTTAGTTCTTTTATTCTTTGTTTTTATTTCTTATACTTGTTTCTTTTATTCTTGTTCATGTAAATCACTTAGAATTACCATGGTCTATGAAATTTGCAAAGCCTGAACCATTGATACAAGACACGATGGATTCATGCTTTCAAGTTGTTGATGCCAAATTCTGATCTGAACGTCACAGCAGAAATCGAGACTCGTTTTTCCAATCTTCTATTGTCCAGTTTTGGTGAGCCTGTGTGAATTGTAGCCTCAGTTTACTGTTCTTAGCTGTCAGGAGTGGCACCCGGTGTGGTCTTCTGCTTTTGTAGCCCATCTGCCTCAAGGTTGTAGTTGTAGCGAGTGGTTATTTGAGTTACTGTTACCTTTCTATTAGCTGGAACCAGTCTGTCCATTCTCCTCTGACCTGGCATCAACAAGACATTTGCACCCACAGATCAGCTGATGAATATTTTCTCTTTTTCAGACCATTCTCTGTAAACCCTTGAGATGGTTGTGCGTGAAAATCCTAGTAGATCAGCAAAGTTTCTGAAATACTCAGAGCAGCCCGTCTGGCACCAACAACCATGCCACGTTCAAAGTCACTTAAATCCCCTTTCTTCACCATTCTGATGATTGGTTTGAACTGTAGCAGATCGTCTTGACCATGTCTACATGCCTAAATGCATGGAGTTGCTGCCATGTGATTGGTTGATTAGAAATTTGCGTTAATGAGCTGTTGGACAGGTGTACCTAATAAAGTGGCCGGTGAGTGTATATTAAAATATTATCTTGCTCTATTGTTGCATTGAGGTTTGTTGTTTTATACTGAGCTAATGAAATTTTCTGTCCTCTAACCTTCGTTTAAACCTAGCATGATTATTTAACATGATTAAGTTTTCCTTTAAGAACCATGTTGTTTTGTAATGTTTTCATTTAACGTGTAATGCAACTGTTTATATAAGATTGCAAAAATACAGAAAGTTGCAAGTCTCATTGTGTCTGCAAAAGTTGTTTTAACACATTTTAATCTGTTTTTAATTATTTTTAATTGATTGATTTATCTTCGGCTTAGTACCTTATTTATCAGGGGTTGTCACAGTGGAATGAACCGCCAACTATTCAGGCAGATGTTACCCAGTACTGGGATTAATTATTTTTTATTCTTTGTTTTTATTTATTATACTTGTTTCTTTTAGTGTTATAAAAAACACTTTGAATTCTCATTGTGTATGAAATGTGCTATAAAAATATTTTGCCTTGCAAAAGGTATTCAAATTGGCTGAAATGCATCAAAAATATCCAGAAATAAAAGTCCAGATAATACTCAAGTCTTCAAACATTAAAAAAATAATAATACTACGCAATAATACTTCTAGATTATACTTCCACAATATGCTGAAATTCAAAATACAGTTGAAGTCAGAATTATTAGCCCCCCTTTTATTGTTTTCCCTAATTTCTGTTTAATAAAGAGAATATTTTTTCAACACATTTCTAAACATAATAGTTTTAATAACTCATTTCTAATAACTCATTTTTTTAATCTTTGCCATGATGACAGTAAATAATATTTGACTAAATATTTTTCAAGACACTTCTGTACAGCTTAAAGTGACGTTTAAAGGCTTAATTTAATTAGGTTAACTAGGCAGATTAGGGTAGTTACCCAAGTTATTGTATTATGATGGTTTGTTCTGCAGGCTATTGGAAAAAAAATCTAGCTTAAAGGGGCTAATAATTTTGACCTTAAAATGGTTCTTAAAAAATTAAAAACTGCTTTTATTCTAGCCGAAATAAAACAAATAAGACTTTCTCCAGAAGAAAAAATATTATCAGACATACTGTGAACATTTCCTTGCTCTGTTACACATCATTTGGGAAATATATAAAAAAAATAATAATCAAAGGGGGGCTAATAATTCTGACTTAATAATATCATTATTATTTATATATATATATATATATATATATATATATATATATATATATATATATATATATATATATATATATATATATATATATATATATATATATATATATAATAATATCATGAGCGCTTCAAAATACTCCTAATAATAATAATAAAACTGTTAGAATGTATTTTAAGAGGATCTGGGTACTGCATTGGATGTTTATCACAGCACCAATTGCTTCAAGACAATTTATTTTCAATAAGCATGAACATTTTCACATGTTAATTCAGCTTACGATATACAAAATTCCATGACTAATTATAGATCTTTATATACAACTACATATACACACACACACATATATATATACTGTATGTGTGTGATATATATATAAAGACTTCTATTATAGATTTACTTTTTTTCTGTGACTATTTAAAGAGTTATGTTTTTTTGTTCATTAACTCTGTACAGTAAAACTCCATTTGTTACCATCAGTTAATTTAACCAAAGTCAATATTATGAGGGCTACAAAAGCCATCAAAAGTGCAATGCAATCAAAAGTCATGATTGTTTTATTATGTTCAGCTAACTAATATACTGTAATGCAGATGTATTTTTTCAAATTAACTTTAACATAACGGTAAAATGGATATTTTCACTCTGTTGATTTTAATGCATTAACATTTACTAATGAGACTTTACTAATGAGTGCTACTGTCTGTTATATTTTTCAGACATCTATTTATAGAACTGTAAAGTGTTTTTTTTTATCACACCGCTTAAAGTAACCCTTTATTTTACAGTAATAAAGCTTCAAAAAATTAATCACAACAAGAAAAGTTGATATCTGCAAAAGCAGAAATATAAGTATAATGTCATCTTAAAGCAATGATCTTAAACTCAACTTCTGGAGGGCCGCAGCTCTGCATAGTTTAGCTCCAACCACCTCCAACTCACTCCTGCTTAATAGTCTCTAGTAGTCTTGAACACCTTGATTAGCTGGATCAACTGTGTTTGATTAGGGTTCGAGCAAAACCGTGCAGACCTGCGGCCCTCCAGAATTCGAGTTTGAGACCTATGTCTTAGGCTTCAGTTCGGTAAATTGTAGTTTCTAGAGAGTGGCAAAATACTCACTAGTGTGAAACCTGCTCGAGTCTATATTGATTTGTATGTTTATGTCATTGTTTGTTTTTGGCTTTAGAATTACTTTCATACTTCTAAGGTACAACATACAGACACTATTGCGTCTAAAACTCAAGTGTCTAAAACTTCGAATAATGCAAAAATGCATATTTGATACATTAACAGATGTTAACTTATTCTAGTACACACAGTTTACACAATACCTCTTTAATGCATTATTTGCACACACCTGACAGGCTGGCCTTGGAGTTGTGCGTCACTCGTTTAAGGCAGCTGAGTGTGACGTAACCTATTTTTTTCTTCACCGGAGTTCAAGGGTTGCCATATCCAAAGACAAAGGCTGCTACAACTGCAGCCACACTCATTAACTACGGCTCATAACATACAATGGAATAGCACTTTAGATATGCTTAGAGTCATAACAGTCATAAACACTAATCGAATTAAGATATGTAGACTTTTCTTATTTCAGTGGCATTATTGAAGTGCAGTACAGACATGCAAACAACGTAATCAAACTATTACTATTGTGAAGGACTTTTAGCTGCATTTCGCGACAAGATAAGCCATTTACACAATCTGTTTGCTCCCATCAAGCCAGTAAAAGACGACAGACACACATCTCCTCCGAGTGCGAGCACACACACTCGCACAGTGGACTCCTGGAGACACATACATTCGTCGTCATTATCATCATGACCGAACACACGTTTATACTGTCCGGGAAAAAAAAAACGGAAGCTGTCGCTGAATGAAAGTGAAACTGCTGAAAAATCAAAAACCCAAAATGACATGATCCTATGCCGATCCTTCCCTTCTCTCTGCTCTCAATAATTTCCTGTCTGTAATCTCCACTTTCATGCCCAAATGAAAGGTGAAAATCCCCTATTAATAATAATAAAAAAAGCACCTGAACTGTTTTACATTTTGTGATTTTTTTTTTTAAATTTATTTTTATTTATTTATTTTTTTAATTATTATTATTTTTTTTTAAATTTATTAATTTATTTATTTATTTATTTTTTCTCTCTTTAGTTGAATAAAAATCTATTTTCCATTCATATATTAGCAAATATTTAGCAGTATTCTAATGTCCTTTACTGCATAGAATTCATTAAAATAAAAGTAATATAACATTCATTACAAGTTGATTTAAAAAAAAGCACCTAAATAATTTAGCAATTTCTGACTTTTTTTCAGTCGAATAAAATATTTTCCATCCATGTATTTCATCGTTGAACATTTATTACTGTAAAATATTGTAAAAATCTCCTCTCGTTCTCGTGAACCCAGTCTCGTCTCATGGAGTGTCTCATCACACCCCTTCAACACAGTAAAGCATGTTAACTAATTCTAGTACACCCAGTTTACACCCAGTTTATCTTTTTAATACATAACTGTATTTATTACATTACATGTTTATAATGCCGAAAAGAAAACACATTTCACTTCTTGGCTTTAGAATTACTTTCATATTTTTCGAAGTACAAAATACAGATAATATTGCGTCTAAAACCGAGTGTCTATTACTTTGATCAATATCTAAACATACAAAAATTAGTATTTAGAACATTAAAGTGTGTTCACCTATTCTAGTACACCCAATTTTCACAATACCTTTTTATAACACTATTTATTATGTTCATTGCACCGTTTTTGTTGTAGAGACTATTGCGAAGCAGAGGTGCCAACAGCATCAACACCAACTGAATTGACGCAAGTTCAAACAAGCAGGTCAGCAGTAATTGTAAGCCAGAACACATACACACAAAAGTTCACAGAGACTGGCGGAGAGAGACTGTAGAGATATCAACAGGACACGCTGATTAATGATCCAACCGCTTTTCTTTTTCTGAGTCACACACATCAACACAGCAAACACACATCAGAGCGGCAAGAATGAACCCAAAAACCCTGCCAGTGTCATTATAGGCTGTTTAGGGCAAGGAGGAAAACAAATAAGACACTCGCATTGGTGATGTCTTGCCCTGTCAATCACTTTTATTTAATATTTTGTGCTTAATTTTGTTAATACATGATCATTTACCAAAAAAAGAGGACACCATAGGTGCAGTTTTGTTACTGATTTTGATTATTTAATTTATTTGATTTATTTTGGCTATAATAAAAGCAGTTTTAAGTTTGTTTGTTTTTTTGAAACCTTTTTAAAGTCAATATTATTATGTATGTAAGTATTATGCATGTATATAAGTTTTTGATTCTTCTAAATTCTACTAAAGCATAAAAATACCAAATTATGTTAGCAGATATTTAAGAAACATGCTAAGCGAACATTCTTGTTTATCTGAGAAACATTGCTGAAGTCAGATATTCTGCTTTGAAAATGGTCGTTACGTGCCGGAACTTCTGTCTTTGTTTTGGCTCCTTTAACCCGCCCACTGCCAGTTTAGCCAATTATATTTCAGCACCTCGGGTTGCCTTGGTGGAAAACAGCGTATTTTATTCATTCAGTCAGGAAGGCTCTGAAAGCATGCGTACGTGACCGAAATGCAACCTCTGGTGGACAGTAGCAGACCCCGAAATGAGACACAGATTCAGAGTTCCACATGAGATGTTTATTAATTAGCAAGTAATATAAATATTACGAACGTAAACATTGGGTGTGCAGGTTACATTGTAACCCCGTGTCCCAACAACACATGACGAGATTTGCAGTGAAAAGCAATTTGGCTGTTTGCATCAGACGCAACATGATAACATTTTAATTACAACCACTCAGAAGCACAGAATAGTGCACTCACTGCACTCCAATAAAATGGTAAGGTTTATTACAGAGTTTCTGCAGGGCCTTAAAAAGTCTTAATGTCGTAAATCTCAAAATCCAAATTTTAGGCCTTAAAAAGTCTTAAATTTACTAAAATATTGTGTTGTAGGTCTTAAATGTTTTTTAAACAGGTCTTAATTTTCCCTTGTTTATGTAATCTGGCCAAAACCCATAAAATCACCAACATTCATCTCAATAAAACTTTAAACTTTTTATTTAAAAAAGGTAATTTTTCACTCCATTTATCATAATAATTTAATTATTTTCCTTACAATAACATTTGTTTAAAAGTTCTATATGTATTTACTGCTGAGGACACCGACCTGGACAGATTGTTGTGCATAGATTTAGTTTTTTAGTTTTTAAAACATTTGTTTAAATTTTATTTTCAAATTTTTTCTTTAAAGAAAGTTTGTTGGATATAAAACTTGCTTGTTTTTACACAATATTTAAAATATTTAGCTAAGAAATAAAATCTAAAATATGTTTTTTATTATTAATAATGTATTATTGTATTATTTAATTTATTAAATTATAATAATTTTATTTGATAGGGCAAAAAAATCTTTTCCATCTGGGCTGTTTGAAAAATTATTTAGCCTTTAGCCCTTTATTGGTCTAAAATTTCATTCATAATGGTCTTAAAAATGTCTTAAAGTCTTAAATTTAACTCTGTGAAACCTGCAGAAACCATGTATTATCTAATTAATACATATTAAACCTCTTTAACATAATTAAATGCAGATGCTGAATCACTGATATGTGTTGGTTTGCACTGAGTCACAGCTCTAAAGTTAAATTTCAAATGTAATCTGTTGCTGCTGCTTTCAGTAGTATGGCAATTAATGTCAAGTTTAAAGGCGTTCAAGCTCACATTATTAGCATTTAACACTATATAAAGCACATGAGGTGTACCTGAGGTGATCATTGTCAGTTTATCCTGTTGTTCACATGTGAGAAATTGAAGCTGTTTCTTAAGTATATATTTCAGATGGTGGGTTAGGACAAAAGCTCTTTTTAATATGGAAAATATTCCTTCTATCGTGTGCCGTTGCTTTTACTTAGAACACGACTTAAATCAGCCTTTAGGCTTGATAGTTATAAGGCTGCATGATTTTCAAAGTAGTCATGTCACGGATGTTTTCACACTGCATAACTATCTGGGGTAGCGTTCTGTCAGTGCTGTGTTTACACTGAAAGATGAATCGGCGACAGGGGGTTTTACACTGCATGACTTTAAAATAGGAAGAATCTTTGTCAACTAAGTCTCACAACCAAACAAACTCGAGAAATGAAAAGGAAACATTGCAAGGTCACGCAGTATATCTTTCATTATTAACTACATAATGGAAAAAGAATGCTTTAGCTTTAGAAAGTGTACAGATTTGCACACCTTGCATTTGAAGAGAATTAGCAATTTCTCCTCCTTTTTTTCTTTTTCGACTCTGTTGTGAAATTACTCCGATGACACATCAAACAGACACTGGTGCTCCTGCCAAATTTCCACTAGTTTTTCCTCCATTTCTTGGGTCCAAATAAACTGAAAACAAGCGCTTTTGACTTCTCCCCCAATCTCCTGCTGGCCTGCAGATACCCATACTAGTCGATGCTGCTCTCTGATTGGCTGCTGGTGATCGCCAATGATATTTTCTGTCAGAACACATTTCACACGGCATGATTTGAATCGACGACATCTCCAGATATTCAGCATGCCAGATATCTCACGGGTGTCGGCGACTCATTGGCGATTCTCTCAGATCATGTCTTTGATAGTTCATATTGTGTGATTGTCACTCACTTGAACGAACACCAATTTGGAATTTCTCAAAACCGGTCGGCGAGTCAAAATCAGGGCTAAAATCATGCAATTTGAACTCTGCATCAGGCACACTTCTGTTGATGTCATCAATCTGGCAACCTGTGCTTGCGTATGTTTTGAACTAGGTGTGCAATGCCTAGTTCAACCACTGGGTGTCAAACTTGAATACTGCACTTTTAAGCAATAGTTGTTTTCGATTGTCTACAGAACAAGCCACTGTTATACAATGATTTGCCTAATAAACCTAATTGCCCAATTAACCTAGTTAAGCCTTTAAATGTCACTTTAAGCTGAATACTAGTATCTTGAAAAATATCTAGTCAAATATTATTTATGTCATCATGGTAAATATAGAAGAAATCAGTAATTAGAAATGAGTTTTTAAAACTATTATGTTTAGAAATGTGTTTCTAACTCCATTTAAACAGAAATTGGGGGAAAAATATACAGGGGGGCTAATAATTCAGGAGAGCTAATAAATCTGGCTTCAACTATATATATATATATATATATATATATATATATATATATATATATATATATATATATATATATATATATATATATATATAGGCATAATTGTGTGCCTGTATTTTTACTCTTATACTTCTGTCTGTGTCTCTAACAGATGTGGATGAATGTGCTGAAGGAAACGGCGGCTGTCAGCAGATCTGTGTTAACATGATGGGCAGTTATGAATGTCGCTGCAGAGATGGCTTTCTGCTGTCCGACAACCAGCACACCTGCATCCAGAGGCCCAAAGGTGAGTACGGCATCAATGCTTGACAGCTGAGCAATCCTAAAAGTCATTTCGTTCGGCGGGCATCTTTAACAAAAACATTGTTTAAATGGGGAAATTCTCCAAAACTGTTTGCCAAGCTTGAGTAAATGTTATATTTAGAGTCACCAATACAATTTTCACAACAACTGTATGTTAAATTGAGTTTCTAAACGTTTAAATCACGCTAACTCTGAATATTTTTAGGTTGCCCATGCTTAAGGCCATGGACAGTTATGGGCCGTTCACACATTTTCTCTACCAATGCACTACTTTTCTATTGTTTTTCAATGTAAACACGTTTGACGGGTGTGTTTGACTGTTATGTTTGCGCCTTATGATTTTCGAAGCACCGCGCACTTGAGTCATATGTTTTTTAGATGACTCTCATCACTCTCATGTCCAAAAGCAGTCGACCAATCAGAAGAGTTCGGAGGAGGGGCAAGCATTGCAAGCTTCTGTTTATAGTAGAAAGTTGACATGGCAACTGTTTGATTTACTGTTATATCATGGTGGAGGAGGCACTCATTGAGTACGTTTACATGGACATCAACACTCTGATGTTAATATGATTAAAATAATACTCTGATTAAGAGTCTATTATGTAAACAGCGCTTAACAGTATTCAGGTACAGTAATTGAATAATACAAATAAAAATAACTCAATAAAAGTCATTGCTATTAAAGTTACAAATGGTACAATCTCTTATGCCTGAATGCTTTTAAGATCCTCATACAATCACAAGCCTCAAAAACCTATGCAAATGATCAATTATAATCCAGACTCATATCCTGCAAGGAGACTATTGTGAATGATCACATTGCAATATCGATGCTGAAACGAGCCCTGCTTTATACGTTATATACAGCGTCGTATTGAGTGAGCATGCGTTTCTGTCTGCACGCAGCTGTTATTCCTGAGCCGTTTATGTTGTGATTTAACAGCGTCAGTGGAAAAGAGCTGTTCTCTTCAAAGCTGAATCTCAGGAGAAACGTTTGGCCCGCTGAACTTGTCAATGTTTGCGTTTCATAAGCACACTGTTATTTGAGTCCTGGATTGTATGTTTCAAATGCTGCCCCTCTGATTCAGGGCCTTTATTTGTGTCTATTCTGTTTTTTGTCCTCCCTGTTGGAACGAGCTTGATAAATACCGTTGTTAATCCCTCATATTTCATTTTAATATAAGTTTTATTGCTCCCAGATTAAACCCTCTTGGACAGAGAGGTTAAGGCAACATAAATCCACAAATGCACAAATTTTCGCAAATAAAAGTATAGTTGTGATGCAGATCTGAAGGCGTCATCTGTTTGCTATTATGGGTATTGTTACAGCACAATGTGTTTCGGATGATTGCGGTTTAGGAAGAGAGACGATGTTAGACAAACCGACAGTGAGAGTGACGTAATTTATCATCCCGGCGTGATGACGGCTTGACGGATAGCATGTGTAGATGATACTTAAACAAAAAGATCATCCAATCAACACAGCGGGAATGAGAGGAATTGGATTTGCTCATGCTTTTTTGGGCCTTTTGAGAGTGTCGCTAGTTTATTCTCTTTTAAAGCAGGGCTTCCAAAAGCAGATTCATGAGTTACTGAAAAGCTAATTAATGATGATGACAAGTTACAAATTAATTCAATTAAAAACTGATAATGAATTAATCCAAATCTATTTTTTACTGTGTAAAATTCTCTGAAATCTGTAAAAAAAAATACTGATACATAAGTATTGTTAAATATAAATAAATGCACATAATCCCTTTTGAAAATTTGTATATATTTTTTCGTTTCTCTGTGAATATAGACAATATATTTTGGTGCATGTAACCAAAAACATTTTATTAAAAAGCCCATAATATGGGTTTTTGGAAATGATCTTCCATGTAGTGTGCTCTAAGTGAATGAAAACATCCAAGAGGTTTAAATCTGAAAGTGCACCTTGTATAAAAATATAGATTTTTTTATAATAAATGATTCGTTTAAGTAATTCGTCGTTCATCCGGATCTTTTGCCTGTTTGTATCGAAGTCGACGTAATACAATACCAAATATGATCCGGATCTGGTAAAACGTGAACGTGCCTTTCCTTTCAAACACTAGCAGAGTGCAGGTGTGTGTGGGACTGATCATGACTGAAGATGAGTGAACATTGAGTGAACGTTCTGGTGATTAATGCAATAATCTACCCTGCAACGGAGGATTTGTTGGCGGTTTGTTAATGGAAAAGACGTATGGGAAAGATGTATGGGACTTTGTCAGAGTTTGACAGGAACTTTACAGTACACAGTTCATGGATCAGTTTCTTCCTCCATTTCACAAGTGTAAGTAAGTGTGATTTAAAATGGTTCCCTCCTTGTTTTCTCTAGCTTGTAAAATTATGTATTTAATTGTTTGGTTACTTGTAGAAAAAGAGGAAGAGAGGAAGTTCACACGCTTGTTGTTAAAGTTACTGGTGACTCGAACAAGCATGGATGGTTCAAGTAGCAGCTCCAACTCTAGCGATGAAGAAATAATTATTGTTCACCAGTGCAATAAGCAGCTCCACGTTTATATCGCCTCTGGGCATCTCTTCAATGTGTGCTCACATTGATAGTTTTGCGCTTGAGCGTCTCCAAGTGCTGTTTACTGTAGCTTCAGCAGCCCAGTGCACGTGAACAAAATTGGCAATTTGATTGGAGGAGAAGATTTTGACACGGTGCACGAGGCTTTACTTTAAAAATGATGCTTTTACGCCTGCCGTTTTGCGCGTTGGTGTGCACGATCACATTGGCGCCCTTTATTTAGTCACGAGGCGTTAAACGTCGACAGAAAACGCGAGCAAAAAACGTCTCTGTGTGCACAGGCATTTAAAGTCTTAAAGGGCACATAGTTTACCCCATTTTTAAGATTTAATATTCATATTTTGGTTCTTCTGAGTGTCAGTTTAGGTTCAGTTCAAAACAATTCAGATTTTAATGTGTTTTAATGTGTTATTATCAATTATAATGTGTTAAGAAGTGTTATTTTGGGGGCGTGTACACAGGTCGTTGTTTTAGGGGTGTGTTGCTTCACATGAAAATTAATTTCGACTTCCCGCCCAATGTAAGAAGGGGGCGGAGCCAAGAGCTCCCCCGATTTGGGTTTGGCAACAGACAGGCAGACAGAGAGAAGCAACATGAGTGAGAGGACCAGCATTCAGCCGTACATGTACGACTCGGACACAGACCAAGCAGTACAAAATCATTTGTGTCTTTGTATAGTTTTACAGCCAACTGTGGGCTATTTTAAAGTTCCGAGCTTGTAGACCGAGACTAATAACCACGCACACTGAATTAACTTTGACTGAAGCGCCGGATGCACCATTCAGAGCCGCGACACGGCACACCAGACACTCACATTCGCATGTTATTTAAAATGAAACTATTCAGGTGGCGCCGCGGACAGCCGCCGACTTGGGGCGCCGGTGTGTGTACCCTGGTAGAAAACTATGTTTAGAATTCTAAATGCATGGTGCTGTGCGTCGCCGAGCGGTGCTTCTGGTCTGTGACCTGCAGGCAAGTTCGTTATTTTATTTCTAATGGAGGGACGGGCACGTGAGGCAACGCATTCGCACTTTCCAGCTGCACCTAGTTAAGATCACAGGGAGCTTCTGTGATGCGGGGAATGCCAACGGCTGAAGTTTAAGGTAGACGCAATGAAAAGTACACAGGTTTGCAAACCCACCTAAAGTTACAAACAATAATTTTGATGAGAGTTATCATGTGATGAATGTTGATCTTGTGTTGAGCCCAATGAGCCTTGCATCTAAAAATAGAGCAAGGTTGTTTCTTTGGTGACATCGCTTTGACTCACACGGTGAAAATGGCGGACGTGAAACAAACTGAGTATATGGTAATGAAAGCCTGTCAATCAATATTGGTGGGCAGGGGGGACCGCACTCCTACGTCAAGTTGTGGTCGGTCTCAAAACCGCTCCAATTGGTCCACCGTGTGTAAATTACCCCAATATGGCGGTCTATATGCTATACCTAGACACGTCTGTCCAAACAGCTTGAAAAGTAGATTTTTCACCATAGGTGCCCTTTAAATTTGACTTGATAAAACCTGCAGAAACCCTTATAGTGGTGATATTATATTGTCATTCTGACATTATATAATAAATGGCATAAAATGGACCTAAAATAACAATAATATCGTTTATTGCAGTATATTTTGGTAGAATATACCATACAACAAAAAATAGATCTTGCGACAGACCTATCCAGTACTAACTAATCTAATGTACATAACAAATATCTTATTATATAGAGTCCTACAGAAAGTATTCATTTAAGAGAAAGATCTGTAAGGCATGCACGCATTTATGCTGGCCACTGTAGATATGATTATTTTGGCTGCTATTAGACATGCTACACAATATATATTCCCATTTTTATATTAAAATATATAGTTAAATGTTTTCTAAGTTCAAACTCGCACTGTAGAAATCCCAAGTCATAAAGCAGATATTTTGTATGATTTACTATCAAATATGCTTTAAGTCTTTCTACTTCAAAGTGTTAGATTCTGTGCAACACCACTTTGATTGCTAGTAATTTTCACAAGCGAGTAGGACAATTGTTTCAAAAGAAATCATTCCCCCATTTAATTAAGCGCAGATGTCACTCTTAACAACATCGGAGATGGAATTAATTGGTTGATATGAATGCATGTTTAGTTTTCTCCCACATGCTTTCTTAATATGTCAGTGATCTATGTGTTGTGCTACGCTGATGAAACCCAGGCCTATACATCTATTTTTTTTATACATATGGAAAGCCAGGCTTGTTTTGACTAGTCATTGCAACTCAAATGATACCTGCGGTGGAGTGTGCGCTGTCTGGTTGTCTTCACAAACACTTTCTTAAATAACCGATAAATTGTCTCAGATGGACGCAGAGCAAGTGGAGAATAAAACTAGAGGAAATGAAGGCACTTCATCGCTCCAGGCTGTGCAGTAATTTCATGGGAAGTACACGCTAATCAAACAAACTAATGTTCACCGAGTGAAACTGTAAAATTGCTGTTCTTGCGGGTCTCGGATGCAGAATTGAGGTCTGTTCTGTCACGAACGGCAGGGAAAATGCATCCACTGTAGCTGTTATTGTTAATGGCAAAGGTTGTGCGTCCAATCAAACTCTGCGGCTCAAACTCATCTTCCATTTGGGGCTGATGCTCTTGACCTTCAGCCTTCACATCTTGGTCAACAATTTCACTGCATGCTCAGTCCCATTTTCTATTTTTATATAAAAACGTACCCTATTTCCTTTAGAATTGTTGTGTTACAGTGTGCCATCATGTTGAAAAACATATTGAAGTGTTTTGTCAGTTTATCAACTATTTTCTTAAATTTTCTGGGAATTTAACCACCTTTTCTTTGCTCTTCTGTTATTTTTTATTGTTTTTACAATACTAAAGTATTATTTATAGTATTTATAATTAGTTTTTTTTTCTTTGCCATTGAACTTTTTTAACTAACACAAGATAAAATTCACAATACTAAATCAACATTCAGGAAAATAATATAACAGGGTGTCCGCTGGGTTGTAAAAGGTAGTCAGTGAAATGAGCCAAAATTAAGGGCATTAAAAAGTAATAAACGTCATCTGACGAAGTATTAATTTTTCGAGCCCAATTTTTTACATGAGTTATCAATTTGTGTTAAGTGCAGGCCTTTATTCAATAATTTTCGTGGATTTATTTATATGTTGAGAGTAGGACCTAATATCATGTGAGGTGGTGTTCTCGTGTGTGCGCTGAAACAAACTGAGTACCCGGCTGGCTTGCTGCCAACCATATAGGCGAGCTCGCTTTCGTTCATTAATTCAATTAAAACATGGGGAAATACAAGTGTTCAGACCTTTTGCTGGAGGACTCAAGATTTAAAGACTGGCTTAGGCCTGTAGCTGGCAACAACCGCGAGGCTTATAGCCACGTCTGCAAGAAGACGATTAATATAACTTCGCTTGCACGTGCATCACGCAGCGCCTGCAGTTAAACTTACAACGGTGTGTTATGACACTTTTATTGATCACTTTTTCCCACAATTAACAGCAAGAATAACCATAGAAGCGTTGTCTGATTGACAAACAGCACATAATTATGTTCAAAAGAATTTAAAACGCCAAATGGGATGAATTTATACCCCATTTCGAAAGGGATACATACTCTAGTAGGCAGTACAGTGTGTGAGTGAGAGGGGGGCAGGGTTTCAATGTGATCCGGTTATGTTGTGGTTCTGTGACTGCTGGTGTTGGTTGCTGTATGGTTAACAATTATGACAGTTAAAGTAACTGGGTTAATTTGATTTAAATCAATTAAAAAATATATATATATTAAACTAATTTCTAAGTTTTTTGTGCATTTAGGTGGGTTTTGGACAGCTTTTAGGTGGTAGCTGGTGGTACACAGAATCTACCAGCACAGTTGTCCAACCGTGCTGAGAATTCCAAGCTGAGAGCGGTTTGTAATCGTGCCACGACGTTGCAGGCTTAGTGGAGAAACAACCGTAACCTTATCGAACTATTTTTAGAATAGCAGCTATTGACATTGAGGACTTATATGATTGTATGATTAAAAACTATTGACAAAGGCCTATTGTGACATCTTGATTAATCCCTCTGCTTTACTTAAATGTATATGTCATCTGCAATATGTTATTCCATTTGGAAAGATATTTCATTTACGCCACTACAGTTGCAGCTCTAAGTCCTGCTGGTATAATTTTTTCTTGAAGGTATTAAAAAAGGTAGTAAAAGGTATTAAATTTAACTTAAGAAATTATGTGTATAATTATACTAAAAATAATAACAAAACAAAAATTCTAACATAAATATGAAATATAAAATAATACAATACAACAGACAGCCAAAATGACAACCCTTAAACGTTCCTTTTACATGCTCTCCAAATACTGGAAAAAGCTACCCCATTTCTGATTGAAAGTATGGGTGGAGTTCTGAAGTCCTGCCAATATACATTCACATGATGCAGTAGAACTCATCAGCTCAATCCAATCCTTAAAAGAGGGAGTATCTGAGTTCTTCTAATTTTGCAGCACCAGTCTCACAGCCATAATACATCCTGCAATGACTAGCCCAGCCTGTGCTTTAGATATGCCCTTCTGTAGAGTGAATGTATCACCAAGAAAACAAACTCTTAGTGAATAAGGTAGTTTGTCCCAGCCATTTCTCAAGGTTTTGAATAACGCTTGTCCAGAATAGAGCCACCAAATGACAGTTCCAAATTAAATGTAAAAAGGTGCCCACAGAATGACCACCTTTCCAACAGTGGTTATTTTTCATTAATCTTATCCTATGCAGTCTTACTTAATTATCTTGTAATGTATGAGTTTACTTCTAGCATCTCTCACAGGACCCCCTATACCAAAATCTACTGCCTCCAATTCACCCTCTTCAAATTCCACCTCCAAGTCTTTCTCCCAAACAATTCTAAAATGATTGCTTTTTCAATACATGTTGTTTGCAGCAATCTTATACACAAAAGATGTAGATTGCACTGACTTTGGCATATATAGAAACCCTAATAAGACACTTTCTTCTGCTCCGGCATTATATCCTTATATTATAAAATTATAATATCAAACCACCTAAATGCATGCCCATGATTTTGTCTGCATGTCATCAGGGCTCCGTAGCCTAACAACCAACACAGGCTCATTCTAAAAATTTTGTCCCGCAGACTTTTCTGGAGACCGCGAATTATGTAGCCAGGGGTACGTATGGCTGCATTTCTTTTTTTTTTTTTTTAAACGAATGCTACGGGGCGGTGTGACGCCGTTTCTTTTCGCGCTTAACGGCTGACAGCTTACCCCGTGTGAAGGGCTTTCCCGCCGCAACCAGTTTGTCCAGTTAGCTCGTCATGTACGTTGGCGGACTTGAGATGCAGAGAGGAGATGACCACGACGGGGTTCGAGTCCGGGGAGGAGCGGTTCCAGAAATCAGGTCAGACAAAAACAGAATCCAAAAAATAAAATGAGTGAGTGAATAACAGGGTGAGAATATGGTAAAATCTGAAAACGTGGTAAAAATCAGACGAGGGCTTTTATTTTTTTGGATGGCTTTTGTAAATCGTTGGTTGGGTTTTAGGGAAGTAAGTGGGTAGGCGGGTCTATTGATAAAATTGGTTGGGTTTAGGGAAGGAGGAGGGGGTGGGTCTGTCGATTGGTCGGCCAGCCAGTCAGTCATTCAGCCAGTCAGACAGACGCTCTCTGGTGGGTTTACGTGAGAACAGTGTGGGCTTGAGCGGCACTCGCGAGAGAAATTTGAGATACGAAAAAGCACACGCAGCGTTCTCTCGTGGGTTCGTGAAAACAAAAACTGCAAAAATAAGTACCTCCCGGGACGTATTTTACGGTCTTCAGAAACGTCCACGGGACTACATTTTCAGAATGAGCCTGGGTTGCTAAAAACAGACATGAGCGTGTGTATGGCTGGGGAAGGCTATTGAATGTGCCATTTAAAAAAGCATACAGCATATACAACTAACAAACCAACTTTTTTAGGTTAAAAGAAACCCATAGTGTGAATTTTTATTTCTTTAAATTTTTGGTGAGTGTGAATTTGACCCCCTCATTAAAAACCATTCCCAGAATTGGAAGGTTTAAGGAGAACGTTTACTAGCGCCGAACAGTTTCACACAGTCATGGTCTATCAGCTCTGATTGGTTTGGTTGTTAATGCATCGCAGACCCCGGTTACAAATCTTACAGCAGTCCCCCCCCCCCCCCCCCCCGTTTCTCACACCTGCACAGTACACACAGCGTTTAAAGTTCACCAGTGTCAGCCCATGTGTTTTTTGTTGCCGTGGTCTGGGAAATGTTTACTTAGTAATAAAAATCTGCTTCCTTCGTCTTAAAGTCTCATTTGTTTCAGACTCAGGTGACGGGCCCCCAAAATGCAGAGGGTCCCGCTGGACGTGTGGCACACATGAGTGTTCATTCACATACAGTACACAGTCACTCAACTAATAAGTGCTTTACATTGTGTTGTTTAGTGGAGGCATTTTCATTATAGCTAGAATTTTGTGATTTCAATGTTAAGATACATTAATTAAATACCGTTTTAGGAAGCAACATATACTAACTTGATTTCTAGTTGATGATTTAGTATCAGAAGTGGCTTATATGAAAGGCAAAGGCCTCTAGATTACGCTTATTTTACCAAAATAAAATATGGTCATGCCTTGATTTTGAATGATTTAATTAGGACAGTGAGGTCTGACTTTGCTTAGACAAAAGTCTTGTCGCTTAACAGAAATATTGTACAGTATAGAATATAAAGTTATGCTGCAGAGGAAAAAGAAATGGTATTGTGTCTGACTCCATCATGAGCTTGGAGGACTGCATCCATACACCTCTGACTCAAATCACTTATTAATAAAGTCATCTGAAATGGCAAAGAAAGCGTTCTTGCAGGACTCCCAGAGTTCATCAAGATTCTTTGGATTCATCTTCAATGCCTCCTCCTGCATCCTACCCCACACATACTCAATAATGTTCATGTCTGATGACTGGGCTGGCCAATCCTGGAGCACTTTGACCTTCATTGCTTTCAGGAACTTTGATGTGGAGGCTGAAGTATGAGAAGGAGCGCTATCCTGCTGAAGAATTTGCCCTCTTTTGTAGTTTGTAATGTAATCCACTCTGCAGGTCTCTCACTCACTGAATGTAACCCCAAACCATAATTTTTCCCTTCACCAAACTTGACTGATTTCTATACGAATCTTGGGTCCATGCGGGTTCTAGTAGGTCCTCGGCAGTTTTGTGATGATTGGGATGCAGTTCAACAGATGATTCATCAGAAAAATCCACCTTCTGCCACTTTTCCAAATGATCAACTAGAAGTCAAGTTATTATTTGTTGCTCTTACAGCATTTGCAACATTTAACGTCTATAAAATGCCTCTTTTAAGTTGAAAATACTGTTTATTTCTTTTATCAAACAAATTAAGTCTATATATTGTTTTCATAAGATTTTGTTATTAATTTTGAATTCTTTGAGCTACAAAAATATTCTTTAAATCAATTGTCTTTTTAAAACATGTACTTTCAGTTTTTTATTCGCAATATAACAATATTTTGACCTGGTGGACAGGACATTTAATAGATTGAAGTTTTGACTTAGTCAAGAAATAATTTGATTTTGCTAAACGCTTGCATAACAATAACTAAACAAATGCTTTGGTACTTGCACTCATCGGCCACTTTATTAGGTACACTAGTACTAGTACCGGATTCGACCCCTTTTGCCTTCAGAACTGCCTCAATCCTTCGTGACAGATTCAACAAGGTACTGGAAATATTCCTCAGACATTTTGGTCCATATTGACATGATAAATGCAGATTTGTCGGCTGCACATCCATGATGCGAATCACCCGTTCCACCACATCTCAAAGGGGCTCTATTGGATTGAGATCTAGTGAAGTGGCCTAGATCTAGTGGAGGCCATTTAAGTACAGTGAACTCATTGTCATGTTAAGAAACCAGTCTCAGACGATTCGTGCTCTATGGCATGTCATGTTATCCTGCTGGAAGTAGCCATCAGAAGATGGGTACACTGGTCATGGGACTGTGATGTGACAACGATGACCCTTTACTGTTGCCCACCTTAAAACTCGTTTGCTGGATGAATGGGTCAAAATTACACCTGAAACACTTCATCACTCGGTGTCTTCATTCCCTAAATGTCTTTTAAGTGTTGTGAAATGGAATAGCAACATTACAACGTGGTAAAGGCTTTACTGTTCCAACTTTTTAGAAATGTGTTGCAAGAACCAAAATTGGAATACAGGTTTTCTTTGAAAATAAATAAATAAATCATGAGGAACACATTAAATAATGTGCTGTTGTATTGTCTGCAATGAATTACAAGTCAAAGTAAACTTCGAAATAGTCTAATAGATGCACAACATATTTCCTGTGTCCAAGGTCGGTGAGTAATCACAGTAAATAACTGTGCTCTTAATATTGACCAAAATAATCATAATCAAGCATGTCTGACATTCACATTCCGTGTCTGATATGCAATTTGAGGAAAAACCCCAGCGAGTGTTCGAAAGAAAAACATGTCTAATCTGGTCATTCCAATCGCAAGTATTCCAGCGACGCAGGCTGGAGTTCACATCATTACGAAACCATGCGAGGATTGTTTTTGGAACGCATTCTGTATATAAATAAATGCATAATTGCTAGGCATCAAAGGTGCTTGTCACATGTAATTATAGAATTTCCAGGATTCCGTGCACAACTGCGCCTGCGGGCCTGCGGTGACCTAAACATTAGTGGAAATCTTAACAGTATGTAAGTTTACCTCCATCCCTGAGGTGTGAAACATCAACCTAGTCATTTTATTTCACATTCACAACCTCATCAAACCGAGAAAACCCATCGCTTTGGGCTAGAAAGAAGAGGAGATACGGCTCTGCCAAGGCTGAATTGCTTTTGATTAAATGTGATTCAGTAACTTGGAGTAATCAAACCAAAATGCAAATTTAATATGTTTTCTTCTGCTATATCCCACTTGGCCTCAGAATCAGATTTGCTGGTGTGTTTGTTGAAAAAAAAAACCCTAGTTTAGATGTTAAATGGTAAATGCTGTCAATTTTTTTTGTCCAGATGGATTACATTCATCTAAATGTGGATTGTCAGTTTTGCTGCTTGGTTTCAGTGGAGTTGTTTTGTAGACATCAGCCATCCAATAACCAACTGTTTGTCTCCATGTTTCCACTCATTGACATTTATATCGACTTGTTAAATTTTTAATGGTCCATTAGAATTGTTTAATTGTGCTGCAGTCATATGCTACATGCATTAGCCTGCAGGTTCTGTGAACATTTTGACCTTTACAGCTACTTCCATCTTTTCCACTTGATTACAGTGAATATCCTGAGCCAAAACATCATTTATGGTCTAAAATGCATGTTATGTTAATGAAAGTTATATTTTTATTATTTATCTGTGTGCAAACTGAACTACAATCTGTGTAAGCTCAGATATGTATGTTTGTATGCATGTAGGAATGTGTATATATGTGCGTTTCCAAACTCTGGGAAACACCTATATACTATCATTCTCACACACACTCATACACCATGGCCAATTTAGCTTACCCAATTCACCTATAGCACATGTCTTTGGACTTGTGGTGGAAACCGGAGCACCCGGAGGAAACCTACACCAACATGAGGAGAACATGCAAACTCCACACAGAATGCCAACTGACCCAGCCGAGACTCAAACCAGCGACCTTCTTGCACTACCCACTGTGCCACCATGCCGCCCCAAAATAAGTTCATATTTACTTAACATATTTGTGTGCATGGTGTAATTTTTGTGTATATAACACAATATGTGTATGTTGTATATGTATGTGTATATATATATATATATATATATGTGTGTGTGTGTGTGTGTGTGTGTGTGTGTGTATTTTTTGTTTATTTTGGTATTTTATTATTATTATTTGCTTTATAAAAAGCAATTAATGCATGAAACATATTTTAGCAACATACAAATGCTAAAAATAAAATATGAACCAAATACATGTATGTAAAGCTGCGATTAAAGCATTATTATGATTTTTGACACACACTCATATATATTTGCTTTGCATATATTTTAATTTTAGCAGTTGTATGCCAAAATGTTTCTCATAAAATATATTTTTTAATAATTTTAAAATTAAGATTGAAACATTGACCTTAATATGCAGTGAAAAGTGCAATTTTCATCTTAAATTAATTGCAAAATGTTAGTTATGTTCTTTATGTTCGTACTCTTACTTTATTAGGTACACTAGTACTTGTACCGGGTTGGTCCCCATTTTGCCTTGGCTTCATCCTTCTTGGC
>NC_079457.1:6504979-6529979 GCF_903798145.1 Danio aesculapii
CCCCCAAAAATCAAGAATTATGTTGTTTCAGCTCATTTTAAATAAGTAGTTTGAAGAAACGGCTAACATATTTTCTTTGATTCTATGTCTTGCACATTTTTTATTGGAATTTTGACTTTTTTGATTTTTCGACTTTACACAACCTCAGAATTAAAACATTACATCCAAGATTCAAAATTTCAGAATTCTAAGTTTGTATAATTTTATTTATTTATTATATGTTATTAATTAAAAAAAATGCTGGGTTTCACAAAATTTGTGTTGGGATAACACGAAGGAATTAAGTTAACTGATTTGGTTTTACAAATTTAAGTGGATTGAACATTAAGTTGTCTAAAAAAAATCAAGAATCGTGTTGTTTCAACTCCTTTAAAATAAGTTGTCAAATGTCACTTTTTTGAGTGTTTATTTAGTCGAGGAGTCAACGGTTTCAGGTATAAGCTCACAATTTCAGTTTTTTATTGTTTGTTAGATTTTTGTCCATTGCAAAATAATCTTGCATAGTTCTCTGCTAATGTTATGGCGTTTGAATCCATTCTGTTGTATTCCTTAGGCAGAAAATAGGCACTCAAATGTGTGCATATTCCATCTGAGCCTGCAGGCAATGATTTAAAGAAAATCCCCCTGAACCATTGAATTAGGGATCATCCAAATAATTTTCAGTAATTGGGCAGTAGTGAAGACAGTCTTATTTATTTATTTATTTTTTCTACAATGACTTCTTATGGGCAGCACGGTGTGGAGTTTGCATGTTCTCCCCATGTTCATGTGGGTTTCCTCTGGGTGCTCCGGTTTCCCCCACACAGACATGCGCTATAGGTGAATTGAAGAAACTAAATTGGCCATGGTGTTTGAGTGTGTGTGTAAATGTGACCGTTTATGGGTGTCTCCCAGTACTGTGTTGCGGCTGGAAGGGCATCTACTGCATGAAACATATGCTGGAGTAGTTGGCGGTTCAATCCCCTGAAAAATAAGGGACTAAGTGAAGGAAAATGAATGACTGAATGAATAACTTCTTTTCAAACAGGCCAAAGATGAGAGGACTAGTTTGAATGTGCAATCCTACAGTCGGATAATAAAGATAAATTGGCTTTACAATATCCACTGTGAAAATCCACTAGTACATTTCACAAATAACTGCACAGAGCTAAGTAACACCTTTAATTAAATGGGAAAGTAGAAAGGCTGAAGTTGTTTTTTTAGTGAAAAGCTTTGGGTTATTTATAACTTTGAAAAAAAACATCTCTTTTACATTGTAGTAAAAACTTTTTGAGCTCATTTACTGTGTGTGGAGCTCAGTGTTATTCCTTTTAAACGTTGTCATGTGAATTGGCTTCAGATTTGATGAGCCATTTCATGATCCACAGCTCTTTTTTTGTTGAAGACTATGTGGAATTGTCTTGAAATTACGGTAATCTTGATCTATAATGCAACACTTTAAACTCTATAATGATCTAGAATTAGATTAAGTGCATTGCTTGGACTAGTAAATTGAATTAAATCTTTTTTTGTGGTCTGTTTGGATAATTTTGCAGAATTAAATCCAAAACTTGTCTGTTTGGATAATTTCACATCTCTAGCCATCACTCAAGAAGCCTATCATATTTCTCCCGATATGTATAGTCATCTTTAACAGCCTTGTATTTGTTTTAACAGGCTGCAGACCCTAATCGGACCACTTTTTAAATTCTCTTTAAATGGCTTTCCCATCATTTTTCCAAACGCTTGTGAACTTCTTTCTATTTCCGATCATTCAGCTCCATTTTTCTTAAGCCGGGATTCTCAGGAGAGTTTAGAATAACTCTCGTAATGATAAAAACGGCAGGAATTCGGCAGGGAGTTACAGGCGACCTCGTAGGGTGGGTTACACCTCGGCCTGGAAAAAAAAGACTCATTGTATCAGCGCTTGAGCAGTTTACGGCTCTTTTGAGAGCCTTTGGGTCTGGTCTTACCCGGATCCTGACCCGAATGTGATGAATGAGTCGAGTTCAGAGGAGAGCCCTGTATTAGACCTGTGGTAAGTGATATGAGACTGACTCTGCACTGTTTGTGAACTGTTATGATTTACATTTCATTTTTGAGGTGCACATTTTCTCAGCTGCTGCTCATTAAAGCCCGCATGAACTTTGTATCGTGATGCATTTCCTAGAGAAACGACAAATATTAAATGAGAAAACCGTGAGTGTGGCTTGTTTGGTTCTACTGCGAGCTGATTGGATGTAGTATAGTAGGCATTTCATTCTGGAAGATGGGGAAATGGGTTTGGGGAGAGTTTTTACAACCTAACAGACTCCTCCTCCTCACAATTTCTGTTTGCTGTTAAAACTGACTGTTGGAGGGGCGTGGTTAAGTATGTTAGCCACGCCCAATACCTCAGACAGAAGTAATCTGACACTTATTGCTCATTTCCACTGAGAGGTACTGTACGATACGGGTCACCTTTATCAGGCTTGCGTTTTCACTGCCAAAAGGGTACCCACAGTAAAACCGTACAGGTCGTTCACATATAATATGAGAAGCAGTTCTCACAAAACAGATGCTTTATACTCATAAATACTTGTGTCTAAATGTTCATTACTAACCTTTCAATGAACATGATTTGATTATAACTGCAGATCAATGATAGTATAAAATAGCCTACTGTAAAGTCTGCAATTATATAAAATAAATAAATACAGCATATATGAACACATAGAGACCCTTACAGTCTCAGATATGTTACTAATGGCAGAAAAACTACAGCATACTTTTAGGCCTTATTTGGGTTCGAAATCAACACGCAACAAAGCTCAGTCAGTGCAAACGTGTCATGTGTCTTTAATCTTCACCAGCACTCGTAACCTCTGTTAGAGAGTAATTCCGTCCTTCCCAGTTAATAATAGTCCAAAAGGCGGTGATCATAGGTAAACATGGCAGTTTGTTCATGTTTTATGTTGCAGAATGCATCATTTGCTGCTTTTTTTCCAGCTTCACTCTCGTGTTTGTATCTTTCTGACAGGATCGGATATCAGAGCGCTTCAATGATCACGAGCACGTTATTAATATGAGCTCAAGAAGTTTGTTATTTCAAATATAGGCGTGTGATCGCGAGCTCTCTGGAAAAAGTGAAACCACTCGCACTTTTAGACGAGCTCGTAAAACAACAACAGGACACAGCAGACTTTGTTCTTCTTGGCTTTGTGGCTGTTCATCAAGACGACGGCAACGTTTGTTTGAGCTCAGGTCGACCATGGCTTGTAATTATATGTATATATCATTACGGTGTAATGTCTCGGCTGTGTTTTTAAAAATTACGGTTCCTTTGTTTTTATTCTCTTGCTTCTGCGAGTGACGTATCTCTGTAAACTAATAGCGTTCAGCTGCGCTTCTAGCTCCGCCTTTTGGTAC
The DNA here is from genome assembly GCF_903798145.1 of Danio aesculapii. Classification (NCBI taxonomy): domain Eukaryota; kingdom Metazoa; phylum Chordata; class Actinopteri; order Cypriniformes; family Danionidae; genus Danio; species Danio aesculapii. Next base: position 6,508,367 of record NC_079457.1, read on the forward strand.
CCTTATGTCCTGCTAGGTACCCTTTGCAAAGGGATACCAAAAAATTGTATGGTACGGTTCACTTTTAGGTACCTTTTGACAGTGTAAACGGCCATAAAAGTGTACAGAACCAAACCACTCAGTGGAAACGGGCCAAAGCTGTGTCTCATTTCAGAGGTTGCATCTTCCAAAAGATGCATTCGAAGGGCGCTGCGTCTCATTTCAAAAACATTTGATGGCTTCTTAAAATGCAGCCTCAAAATGTGTTCTTCGTTTCCCATGTAATGAAGGATACAATCAGTAGATCCTTTGTGCCCTCAAACATCCCAAAATTAAATGTATGAGTTAGGTTTTATTTTACTTGGATGTCTAATCACATGGCGACGCAGTGGCACAGTAGGTAGTGCTGTCGCCTCAAAGCAAGAAGGACGCTGGTTTGAGCCTCGGCTGGGTCAGATGACGTTTCTGTGTGGAGTTTGCATGTTCTCCCATTCACGCATTCACGTGGGTTTCCTCCGGGTGCTCTGGTTTCACACACAGTCCAAAGACATGCGCTACAGGTGAATTGGGTAAGCTAAATTGTCCATAGTGTATGAGTGTGAATAAGTGTGTATAGATGCTTCCCAGAGATGGGTTGCAGCTGGAAGGGCATCTGCTGCGTAAAACATATCCTGGATAAGTTGGCGGTTCATTCCGCTTTGGCGACCCCAAATTAATAAAGGGACTAAGCCGAAAGAAAATGAATGAATGTCTAAACACATGATAATAAACACAAAGAGTCTGACATGTTTCACTATTATATATAGACAGCTATAGACAGTTTACATTTTTATGTGTACATGTATGGATCAAAGGAGATACATTTCCAGCGTCTGTAAACCTCGCTTGCCTTCAGATCAATTAAAATACATTTTAAAATCACTTTGAAAAAAAAGTCTTTACAAATTTTATTGCCACTTATTAACGGCGACTGTTATGATTGCTAGGTGGTGAGGTCTGTCCTCTGTAAGCTAGATTGTCTCATTTCAAAATGCTCGGTTTGGCCTGTATGGACTTGAATGACTCACCTTTGAAGTCTGCATCCTTTGGTGGATGCAGCATCTAAAATGAGACGCAGCCTCTGAATATAAAAGATATGGAACCAAATCTGGCCGAGCTGAAGGAGTTTGCATGTGCAACACCAAAAAAAGATAATCTTTGAATAATTTTTTTTCAGTGTATTATTGAACGCATGGTTCGCATCAACAATCATCGATAAACCAATCAGATAAATCCAAGCCTGCAATAAATAGCCCAGATTGTCTTACCTCCATTATCTTCGTTTATGAAGAATGCCCCGTCACCCTTCAGCAGGAGTCTCCACCACCCCCTCTCTTTTTCCGACTCAAGCTGGAGCTGGCCAACCACAGCTCTGACTCCCGCAGGAGTGTTGCCCTGAGCTTCAATTCCGCTGGAGTCTTACAAGAGTCTTCAGTACCCCCTCTCTAGCTTTTCTCCTCTAGTTTTTTTGGGGGGGAGGGGGGTTCAAATTCGTGGCTGCTGTTCAGGGTTAATAGGAATTTTGAGGAGCTCTTGAGACCTACCTAATCTCGGACCCCCTTCTATTCAATATCACCAGGTGGGAGCCCTGGGCTCAAGTATCTCCAAGCTCAAGGTTATCCCCAGGGACAGCATCCCAAACCTGCAGCTAGTATGAAGCAATAGCTAAGTATGAACTCTTGAAGTGAATTTTTCTAAACTAATTTTAAGAGGATCACGTGCTATAATTGATTTTGGCTGGTCTTGCAGCAAAATAAAAAACCATTGATAAACCAATCAGATGAATCCAATCCTTCAATAAATAGTCCTATTTGTCTTACCTCCGTTAACTTAGTTTTTGAAGAATCCTCTCTTCCACCCCATCTTCTCCTTTCCTCCTTTACCAGGGGGAGCTCTCGAGACCTACCAGATCTTAGACCCCCTCCAATGCTATATGACCAGGCGAGAGCCCTGGACTCTAATATCTCCGACCTCAGGGTTCTCTCCCAGGACAGCATGACAAACCTGCAAGTAGTATCAAGCATATCTAAGTGTGAAATCTTGAAACTTTGGCCATTTTAGAGTAGGATGCCTAATGGTTTAATCCGATTTTTAATGTACTGTGTTAAGCTTATCTAAAAGTCCTCCACCTGAATGGATTCAAAAACGGTAAATCCCAGCTGTTCAACTCTAGAGGATCTTAAATATGAGCCTATTTCCAATTTTTAAAAAGTGGAGTGTTTCTTTAAAGCTGAAACTATTAATTTAGTGCATTGGCAGGAGCATTCATGATGTCATCTGAACTCGCTGGTTGATGTTTCTCCATTTGTTTTTTTCTTCTTCTGGGGAATCGTGCAAATATGCAAAAAAGCAGAGCCGTTTATTCTCAAAGTTAGTAATCTCAGCAGGGCGATGGCATTCGAAATGCTCGCTGAAACATTATCATTCACGGCTGTGAGAGTTGAGTTTTAGACCCAGAGCATGAATTAGAGAAATTGGAAAGTTCTTCAGACATTGGTTCCCAAGAGCTCGGGGAATAAAAAATGGTCTGATTTTGTTTTCTGGCAGCAGAAATGGGAAAAACAAAAGGTTCTAATTAATCAAAGTGATGCGGGCAGATGTGAAAGGTTGTGAATTACTAATTGAAACCAAAACGTTGAGTCCTGTCGCCCCTCTGTCCACATTTGTCAGCGGTTTTCATGTGTGGAGGGGAAAGGTTTCCTGTAAAGCTCGCAGGATCTGCTAAAATACTGGCCTCAGGGTTTTTACATTTGTATTTCTGCTCTCTGAGTGTTGTTATTTGAGGCCTGAACTGCTCAGTTTTATTAGCTGCTTTTTGACTGACCAAACCAGTAAGAGATGTTAAAAACAGCATGCTACAGTAGTTACTCCTAGCAGTTGCCTGAATAAACATTTAGCAGATATGTTAAATGCTTAAAATGTCCAATCATTAGCCATTTTGGGAATAACATGCTACTTGTGGTTCTTGATATTTATGCTGCTATTTTGTGTACAGAATATGGTTTTCTCTGGTGTAGTGCCATCACTTCTACTTTCCAATACAGTGGCATGTAAAGACAAAAATATAGCCATAACAGTTTAAATTAAAATTGGACCTTTGTTTTGCTTTTGTTTGTTTGTTTTGTTTTGTTTGTTTTGTGTTTTGTTTTGTTTTGTTTTTTTGCTTTTGTTTTTGTTGTTTTTGGTTTTGTTTTAATTAATTTTATTTTAATTTTTTTTTTTTTTTGTTTTTGTTTTATTTCATTGTATTTTAAATTTATTTTGCTTTTTCTTTTGTTGTCTTTTGTTTTCTTTTGTTTTTGTTTTTATTTTAGTTTATTTTAAACAAAATTGACTATAGAGATCTTCAATACTTCAAAACTAATTTAAATAAATAGAAATGTTAAAAACAACATCAAATTTACAAAAGAATTAATACATTTAAAGAAATCTGAAAATACTATCATTCGTTCAAAGATATATAGTAATAATAATAATAATAATAATAATAATATATTTTATGTTTTCAATTTATTTGTTTTTTCTTATGTATGTTTTCTTTTTGTTTACTCTATTTTATTTTAAACATTAATATTACTATAAATATTTTCAATACTTACATAATGCAAGAAAATACTTACTAGTTTAAATAAATATAAATATTATTAAAACAAAATAAAATGTAAAAAAGAAATAATAAATTATTAATAAATCTACTCAATCTACTCTTAAATTTACTCAAATATATATATATATATATATATATATATATATATATATATATATATATATATATATATATATATATATAATATTATAATGTTTTATCTTATTCTTTTATTTTTTTACGTCACGCTTTACAATAATAACCTTTATTTTTATTAACTAGCCTTAAAAAATAGTTTAATGCTAATAATACATTAACAATCACTAATACTACCTTATTATCTTATCTCATCTTATCTCATCTCATCTCATATGACAATATTATTAGTAGTACTGGGTTGTGGCTGGATAAGCATCGACTGCATAAAAAAATATGCCAGAATAGTTGGCGGTTCATTCTGTTGTGGTGACTCCTCATAAATAGGGCACTAAGTCGAAGGAAAATGAATATTATATTATATTATATTATACTGTATACAGTGTTTCCTGCTGTGGTGGCTGGTCTTTAATTACCTGTGGCATTATTTCAATGACAAATGTCTAGCTCAGTATTGCAAGTCGAGATCGGATTCATGTAATACAAGCATGCGCATCTCTTTGCTTGCACTCCGATTTCCTTTGTTCGTGCACGAAACTTCTTGCACGCCCTCAATTATACGCTGCTCAAGCGCAGATTTTCTTGTGCGCTCTCAAATAAATGCTGCTGAATTGGGAATGTCTCCAATAGGCCTACAGAACAGCCTTGATGCGTCCTGAAGTAAAGTGAAACGGCTATAAACTCCAGCAAGATACAGTCATTGTATGCAGAACCACAGACCTTTATCTATAAAGTATAGTTATGGAAACTGTGGTCACCATAACTGAAAGCTACGCCGTGTTTGCTGGCCTCACGCATCGCACAGTCCTGTCAGTCAGTCAGCATGTAACATTACAGGGTTAAACAAATATTGCACAGCAGCACCATTATGATTACAGAAGAGTTCGCTCTGTGATAATACGTTTTGGTGCGATTATAACCCACTGAAGGTTTTGAATGGGAAGCTGTAATGTAGCCGTGGTGGGAATGAATTTTGTTGTTGTGCCCCACCATGGAAGAATACATGTAGCGGAAACCATGATATATCTTTGAATACATGTTCATATTTTCAGATTTCTTTTGAATTTTATTAATTATTTTGTCAATTTTATAAGTTGCTTATTAACAATTTAATTGATATTCTTGAAGTATATAAGTATTGAATATGTGTGTAGCCATTTCTGTCTTGTAATGATTGCTTTGATTGAAACAAAATGGATCTTAGTGTTTTAATCTACTGTATGTTTTTTTTAATTTCAGCCTTTATAGCTTTTCCTTTTAAGGTTTTAATTCATAATTCATTTTTTATGGTCTATTCATATTAATGTATCATAATGAATCATTATTTCTATACTGCTATATCATACTATATCATATATTTAGTAGCAATAGTACAAAATAGTTGCATCACAATAAGTAGCATCCAACAATATTGTCATATTTTCATTGCTTAAATGAGCCGGACCCCCAATTTTATTTCATGCTTAAGGTTTTTCTCAAGGTGTTTTTGTTCTGCATATGTAACTGACCCCTGTCAGATACATGTGATATAAGCTGTTTTCTCATATAACCTTGACTATAGACGTTCCCTTCAGCTCCCCATGGATCTTTCCCAGGGTGCCGCGGGTCTGTTGACACAGATGCGTCCTGGGGTCTGAAGTCAGCAGGGTGCTTTCATTCTCCTCTTACTGTTCAAACACCACTGAACATGATTCTGATCTGGGGTCAGTCAAAGAAAAGCAGCATTTTCCCAAGTTTGGAGAATTCTGAATGACTGAAACCTTTCCTAGCAAGCAGAAGCTGGGGAAATATGTAAATTTCAGCATTGACAATAGTAATAGATGTTTCTTGAACAGAATAAACTATTTTCTGAAGCATCATGTGACACTTAGGACTGGACTTGTGATGCTTAAAATTTAGCTTTGAATCAGAAGAAAAATTTACATTTTAAAACATTCACACACAGCGGTTATTTGAAATGGTAATAATTCAAATTTTCTTATTTTACTGCGTAAAATTATCTTATTTAATATATTAGGTAACCTACTATGCTAGTCGTGCAATCATCATTACACAAATTCAAAAAAATTAAGCTTCTTTATTTTAGTCTCTTGTCAAAACACGGTTGGCATTAAGCCAAAGAAAGGTTGTATAACTCTTATTTTTATCCGCGATCTTACTTTCTCTTTCTCCTTCACTCTCTGGAGCATCTGACATCATGTACCTCACTCAGGACATGCGTTAGGACTTTTCCTACCGTAATACACCTAAAACACGAATTGCTGTAAAACATTTTCTCTCGTCAATGACAGGGAAAAGGTTAAACAAAATCATCATCGATTTGACGTACATCATAATACCCGTCATACATGTAAAGCAAATATAATGTCCTTCAATTAGGTCATGTCCAGCATCCATCACCCTTGAATCGGTCTCCATCACTGTAAGCTGCTTGCTTTTCTGTCTGTATTGATCCATTTGTTAGATGTTTGCTCCCACTTTGTTTTGCAGTCTGAAGTGTGTCAAACGCTCAATTCACGCACTGTCATTCACTCGATTTGCGCCACAGGATGTCTAATCGTATCTTTGCATTGACTTCACATGAAAATCACTCATGCTTGACGATTCATCCGCTGTCTGCTTACTGCTGCAAAACAGTTACCCCCACTTTCATGTAATGTTAGGATTGTGTTGGGACAGGTGAGCAGTGTTGCCAGGTTTTGAATTTGAGTGTGCGGGTAAAAAAGTGTTAATAGGCGGTTTGACAAAATTTGAGTGGTTTTGAAACGTAAATTTTATATGCAACTTGTTTAACTAAACATAACTTGGTGCTCCTACTCCATTCAGTTATAGTGACCAGTGCATAGAGCAAACCAGGTGGGCCCCTCTGCAAGATGAGGTGAAGGAAAGTTGTATCAAAATCTGTCTCCTCTGACATATCAGACTACCCTTCACGTGCACGCGCATCACGCAGCGCCTGCAGTTAAACTCACAGCGGTTTATCATGACACTTTTATGTAGGATTTTTTCCACACTTGACACCAAGAACAAACATAAAAGCTTCGTCTGTTTGATGAACAGCACCCAATTATATTCAAAAGAATTTAAAACGCCAAATGAGAAGAATTCATACCACATTTCGAAAGTAAAACAGACTTTAACAGGTAGTGTAACCTACACAACATTAAGTGCAATGTGTGGGTAAGAGGAGGGCAGTGTTTCAATGTGATCCGGTTATGTTGTGGTTCTGTGACTGCTGGTGTTTCTTGCTGTATGGTTAAAATTTTGACAGTTAAAGCAACTAGGTTCATTTTAACTAGGTTAACTAGGTTAATATTAATCTAATATTTTGGGCGTTTTTTTGTGTGTTTTGGTGTGTTTTGGACAGCTTTATGTGTGCAGCATCTGTGAAATTGCGACTTTTGGTTGATGTTGTGTTGATTCAGTGATCGCAAAATTGCGGAAAAAACTGATTTTGTGAAAACTAATCACGTGAAAACTGGGTCTGGGGTGCGTTTCCCAAACAACGATGTAACTCGCGGCTGAACTATAATAGTTGACACATCGTTTTGAAAAAGAACAATGTAGTGACGAATGTTTCCCAAAACCCGTAGTTTCTCTGTCGCAGATCCGTCGTTTTGAACCACATTAGTTATAATGTAAAACGCCCATAATGATGCTCTAAACAGGGTGGTGTAACAACTACTTTAGAGAAGAACCCTATAATTTCTATGTGCAAATTATATTGTTTTATGCGCACACGCTATCAAAAAATATAATATTAGTTTTGGTAATAAAACAAGCACTCGCTTTCCATATAATTGAAATATATGTAAATGGCACATATAAGACCTGTTTTCTTTACAAGTATTACAAAGACCATTATATATTCTATTCTAAATTAACATAAAATCACTTTCAAAAGCTAACACGTATTCTAATGTCATATATAAATCATATAAATAAATAATGAGGCTATTTATTTATTTTATATGAATGATGATGATGATGATTATTATTATTATTATTAAGTATGATATTGTTTGTTTATTTTATTTACATTTTTTTGAAAAGTCAACTTTTACAATCTGACACATGCAAACCACTGCAGAAATGTTCTAACCAACAGGGACATGTCATATACAGTACAGATTCTTAATAAATAAGCTACTATAAATTAAAAGCATTAACCTATGCTATGTTTTTGGTTTTCACAAGCTTTGGAGACGTAGCGTAAATTCCACTTTTAAATGATAGGTCAGCTATAGCTTTCGTCATGAGGCTGTGTTAAAAATGACAAATGTTTTCAAAGTGCACTGCGAAGGGAACTCAATTTTAAACATGAAGATCGCTAAAACTGAACTGTAAAAATGCTTTAAAAGCAAACTACACCTGAGAGAGATGACTTTAATGTTTTTTTAATTTTTTAGTCATTCCAAGTTTAAATGTTAGAATGTTCTAAATGAATAGGGCATAGGGGGATAAGTGGGAATAGAACACAGCCAGTAACTAGGCTTTTAACTACAGCTCCAGAGGTGTAGTTGCAAGCATAGAAATTTGCCACGCAGTTTGCGGATGTTCGTTGGAACGAGGGATTTGGCAAATGCCGAATCAATAAACTATGTTTGTAACGACACAACTTGCGACCTTAATTGGCTTGGATGGTTTTTCGGAAGCGCACCCCAGATTAGAAGCTGGTTATATACACAGTTTCCACACAACTGTGTTTAAAATCTTTATTAATGGGATCTTTGGATAATAAGTCACCTTTAATAAAATAAAAATCATCTCAAATTTCAAACAGCAATGTATGTGGTTCAAAATTTTGATCTGGTGGAGAATCTTATCAATGTGATTTAACTAGAAAGATAGATATTGCAATCAACTCAAGACATATCTTTCTTTTGTAAAGTAATCATCCTTTCTGTCGCCTCTTTATTTGTGTATTGCAGTACGTTTCAATGGAACTAAGGATGTGGCCACCTGCATGGATAAAAATCACGGCTGTGCCCATATTTGCCGTGAGACCCCCAAAGGAACCATCGCCTGTGAATGCAGACCAGGATTTCAGCTCACCAAGAACAATCGAGACTGTAAATGTGAGTAATCAATCATGTTAATTACACACACTCTACAATGGGGAGGAAAAATGGAAGCATTTGAGAGATGATTTTATATCAAATAGATTGATGGAGAGAGAGAACAATAAATGAACGGAATGATTGATGGATATCTGGATAAATCAATGGAACGATGTACAGAAATACGAGTAGAACAATGGATGTATAGATAAAATGATGGAAGGAAGGATGGATGGATGGATGGATAGGTGGGTGGATGGATGGACGGACGAATGGATGGATGGATGGATAAATAAATGGATGGACAGTTGGATAGAACAACTGATGGATGGTTGGAAAATACATGCATTGATGGTTGGAACAATGCATCGATGGACGGACGGACGGATGGATGGATGGACGGATGGATGGATGGATGGATGGATGGATGGATGGATGGATGGATGATGGACGGATGGATGGATGGACGGATGGATGGATGAACGAATGAATGGATGGATAGATGGATGGACAGTTGGATAGAACAATGAATGGATTAATGGATGGAACAATGCATGGATGGATGGATGGACAGATGGATGGAACAATGCATGGACCGATGGATGGACGGACGGATAGATGAATGAATTTATAGACTGAACCACTGATAGAAGATTGGAACATGGATATGGATTGATGGATGTGTGAAAGTGTAGAGCTATTTGGAGCAATGGAAGTATTTATGGATGGATACAACAGTGTATGGATAGAACAATGGATGAATAAGAAGAACTGTGGATGGAACAATGATTGGATGGATGGATGATGGATGCATGGATGGATGGAACAATGCATACATGGATTCATGGATGGATGGATGGATGAATGGATGTATAGTACAACAGATATTTAAATGAATGAATGGGTGGATTGAACAGATTGGAAAGAAAGATGGATGATAGAACTGTGCGTGGATGAATGAATTTATTGACTGAACCACTGATAGAAGATTGAACTATGGGTATGGAGTGATGGATATGTGAAAGTGTAGAGGTATTTGGAGTAATAGAGGTCTTTATGGATGAAGACAACAGTGTATGGATAGAGCAATGGATAAGAAGAACTGTGGATGGATGGACGGACCGTTGAATAGAACAACGGATGGATGGATGGAACAATGTATGCATGGATGGATAGAACAATGGATGGATGGAACAATACATACATGGATGGATGAATGGATGGACAAATAGATATATTGAACAACAGATAGGTAAATGGGTGGATTGAACAGATTGGAAAGTCAGATGAATGATAGAACTTGTGGGTGGATGAATGAATTTATAGACTGAACCACTGATAGAAGATTGAAATTTGTATATGGAGTGATGGATGTGTGAAAGTATAGATGAATTACCGCTTTGTAAACATTTGGGATGCGTGCGCAGAGAGGTTACAGAAAAAAAAACGCGAGCACTTGCGTTTACAGCGAGGGAATGACATCCGATTAGAGATATGTTATATTGATAACATATTATATATATTATTTACATAATGCTTTCAGCTTATTATAACAGCTTGTCACCCAGTGATAAGCACAGCTATTCTGCAAAACTAACGTTAGAGTGAGCAGCATTCGTCTAACAAGATTTGCGATAGCACACTCCCAATAGATATTGGATAAGACGAAATGACCAAGCATCCAGTCCGAAATATACAACTATCTCATTGAAACTCCAAGTGATTTTACAAGAGACAAGTTAAAGGCCTACAAGTCTTTGGATGCCAACAATTTTGTTCTGTGTGGTCATGTGCAAGAAATATTGATTCAAAACTTTGTAGAGCTAAAAACCGAGGTTCTGCCTAGCCGAAGACAAGGAAAGAAGACGGAGCTTTACAAGGCATGGGTAATCATCAACAAGCAAAACAACTGCATTCTGACAGTGAACTGTACCTGTGCAACAGGGTATGTGAACTTACACTTACACATTTCATTCTCAGCATTGTGTCCGCAGTTTAATTGACCATATTGAACTGTTTTTGCTGAAATCATTGCTAATCAAAAACAAGTAATGTGTATGATTCAGCAGAGCGTGAACTTACCTGATATGAAATGAGAACTGCAGAGTCCAGCATTTTTAATTAGGTCTTCAATCCATTCAGCTCCTCTTTAGCCAAATACATCTGCGGTTGGCAGTGTGGTGGACGGTAAAAGTTTTCTATTTTTGGACTGAATTTGGCATCCTACCGCACAACACAACATGTTTGCTATTGCAACCGGTCTTTTTTTGCAACCGGGAACCCGTGTGACGTCATGTGTGACGTTGGTTGGTTATTCCTCAATAGAGCAATGTATGAATTAAGATATTAATAGGTGAACCGATGGATAGAAAAATGGATGAATAGGAAGAACTGTAGATAGAGTGATGAATAGATAGAATGATGGATTGATATAATAATGTTTGGATGGATAGAACTGTGCATTAAATAACACATGTATTGATGCATGGATAAACTGATGGATGGATGGATGGACTGAACCAAAGATTGATTGAATGAAATGGGTCGATGTATTGAACAACGGATAGAAGGATGAACACACTGATGACAGGATGGATCGGTTGAACATTGAGTGGATGGCTAAAAGGATGGATGGAACAATGTATAGATTGATAGTATGATGGATGGATGAACAGAACTATGGGTAGACTGATTGATGGGTTGTTAAATAGATGAATAAATGATGGCCTGGAGGAATGATATGATTGATGGACTTAAAAGAAATAAAATGTCTGCGCAGAAATACCAAAAAATAAAAGTTTCTGTCTGACCTTCGTGATCTCTAATCTGTTGTGTTGTTCTGCTGTCTAGTGACCTGTAACTATGGTAACGGCGGCTGTCAGCACATCTGTGAGGAAACGGATCATGGGCCCAAATGCTCGTGTCACATGAAGTTTGCGCTTCACTCAGATGGAAAGACCTGTGTAGGTGAGTTAACATTCCCTGCACACACAACTCAACCCGGCCAGAGCCATGACTTTTATCCATAGGGAGTTGGTTGAATTGGGAAAAGGATGTTCACTAGGATAAATAAGTGAGGATAAATAAGCTGCTGATTAGCATCAAGTAAAATAGTTTGAGATTATTAGTTGATGAAAGATTATTTGATGGTCCTCGTTATTTTTGAATTCAAGTTGACTTTTAAAGTGGAAGTGAAGCAGTCAGTTTACATCATTCATTTATTTCCTTCGGCTTAGTTCCTTATTCATCAGGGGTCACCACAGAGGAATGAACCGCTAACTAATCCAGCATATGTTTTATGCAGGGAATGCCCTTCCAGCCGCAACCCAGCACCCGAACACATCCATACACTCTCAAATACACTCATACACTACATGAAGTTTTCATTCATTCATTTTCTTTTTGGCTAAGTCCCTTTATTAATCTGGGGTTGCCACAGCAGAATGAACCACCAACTTATCCAGCATATGTTTTACGCAGCGGATGCCCTTCCAGCTGAAACCCATCTCTGGGAAACCTCCATACACATTTGTTCACACACAAACACTGCAGACAATTTAGCCTACCCAATTCACCTGTACTACATGTCTTTGGACTGTGGGGGAAACCGGAGCACCTGTAGGAAACCCACGCGAACGCAGGGAGAACATGCAAACTCCACACAGAAACGCCAACTGACCCATCCGAGGCTCGAACCAGCGACCTTGTTGTGGGGTGACAGCACTACCTACTGCGCCACCGCGTTGCATACATGAAGTTTTATAAATGATTGACCATGGCTGGTCTCGCGTCATCAATCACTAACCAACCAATCAGATGACACATTCAAGTTCATATAAATAGTTCGCCTTCCTTATCTTTGTCATCCATTTTTTTAACAAACCCCTCTTCCACCCCGACCTTTCCCACTCCTTCCTAATCCAATAGCAGGGGAGTTCTCGAGACCTACCTGAGCTCAGACTCCCCTTTCTCCCTACTGTCTAAACCAGGGATGCCCAAACTTTTTCATATGAAGGGCCAAAAACTAAATATCACTGAGAGGGCCGTTGGCCGAAGGTAACTATATTACATTAAAGTTGCCCTGGGTAATTTCCTAATTTATTTCATAATGTTTCAAAATAAATAGAAAACATTACTTTAAATCGTATTAGCTAATTGCAGTATCACTTTTAAATGATAAATTATTATCAGTTCAATGCTGAATACGTTAGTCAAGCAGAATCTGCCTTTGACTTGATTCACTCCCCAAAGTCTCTGGATTATCCTCTTATCTGTCGTATGTTCATTTTAAACTAAATCAGATTAATTTACAACATTTAATTGAAACATTTAATTTCAGATAGCTTTTAATAATAAAACAGACAAAGGGTTACATTAAATTTGAATTGACAATCTTGAAACCATCCCCATCATTCTTCCTCACTTCTAAAATGGGATGATGAGCCAAGTAAGGGTTACCATGGGCCAACTTTGGCCCCTAGTTTGGGCATCTCTGGTTTAAACGGAGGAAGCAACCTTAATATTCTCATTTTGCGCCATGTTGTTTAAATGGCAAATCCGTTTGCGCCACTTTGTGGACTCATGGGCATGCAGCTTTAAAATAGTGGTGTGTTAAGGCACATTGTTGGCTTGTTGCTATTTTGAGGAACTGAAATAGACTGTGCCATTGACCAGCTAAAAGCTGCTCTAAAGTCCACCGCAGAGCGCGTTAATTCAATTCAATTTTCAATTCACCTTTATTTCTATGGCTCTTATACAATGTAGATTGTGTCAAAGCAGCTTCACATAAAAGGTCATAGTAAATTGGAACAGTGTAGTTCAGTTTGTAGGCAATTATGTGCCTATGCAGATCCAAACGCATAAACATTGCTAAATAAACACAGGATGTACAGCAATACACAAATATTTTTACATATGAGAACAATTAAAGAATTATAATGTTACAAAAATGTCTATTTTCTACATAAATATACAAATCACCTCCTTTGTGCCTCCCAAGCCTTTTTTTTTATGTCTGTTCATGACAATTTGCATATGTATAATGTTATTATTATTATTAGCAGTATTAGTTATCATATGTATATTTGTATTTGTTTTAATAAAAACAAGTTTAGATTTGTCCACCTGTCGGGTTTTAGAGACGTCTGCATCACCATATGGGACATAGGACGTGTCTTTGGAAATAACTTCCTTTTTTTAAGCCACACTTCATTATTATTGTTCATTTATTAGTTTGCTGGAAATTAGAACTGAATTTAGAATGGAGATGCGCAGATCAGCTGAAATGTCACCCGAATCCGCGCACATATAGTTTTATCTGATATATGTATCCGCACCTGATCGTCACTTTAATAATTGAATTCTTTATTTAAGCATGATGATAGGTCACCGTGGATATTAACAGCAGATTCAGTGAGCTAATCTGCACATCTCTGATAGTAAAATAATACGTTAAACGTTTTAATAATACGTTTAAATCGTAAACGTTTTTAAATGAACATTTATAAAAACGAAAGTTTGTATTTAGACAACATTTTCATCAAATAGATACAGAAAGTAAAAATAAGACAGTTTAGCTTTTACCGATACAGGAACAAGATAACAACAATAAGGGTGCCACTTCAGCCTAAACTGCAGCTTTGTTATGTTTCCTTGGCCTTTTTCTTTGCACTTTGCAAAAACAGAATAGCATCTACTGTGCCTAAATTCGGGCAATTTCGCTCCGCCTCCAAAACGCGGCCAGCTAAACTGAATGAGCATTTACTCGCACCGCTTGCTGTAGGAACGCACAAGATTCTCCTCGCAAAGCGCTGCAGTCGTGGAAATAAGCGATCTTGTTTCTCCCTGAACGATAGCAGATTTTCCTCTGACTCCTAACTGAATCTTTAAACAGTACTCTTGCACTTCATCCATTATTTTGAGCGTCTCTGCTTTTTCCCTCTACATCCACCCGCGACCCACCCGCAATTAATCATAATGTATTTTTTTATTACTCAACCCACCCGAACCACGGATTATCCGCAGCGCATATAAATAACAGACATCCGCACATCACTAATTTAGAAATAGTTTTGAAACAGATCTTTGCGCTTAACAAACTAAATTTAATAAATATGTAGGCTAATGGATTACTCCACGAAAGTAAAGGAGTAAAGAGTAAAAGTAAAGTAAGGCCGAATGGAGGAGGCTCGTTCTTTATCGTTGTACTGCAGATGCTCTGTTTAACTGTTTTCTCGCTAGTGAAGCGTTCAGGTTTTCCACTTACAGAGTCTGCTATGTAAATAGCAAATGTGCCGTGGTGCAACACAACTGACTTTTAAAGGCAATGGGAGATGAGACTCTGATTGGTTTAATGCACATTATGCTCAAAACGCACCCATAACTCATTAAGAGAATCGCTACCCTGTTAGACCATGTGCCGGGGCGCAGAGCGTATTTATCCATCCTTAAAATAGCAAAATTGGATTCGGACACAGCCTTATTGCTTGTGCATCATTCGCTTTAGACTTTGCGCTTAGATCATTAAAATAGAGCCCGTCATGTTTCAGTTGAGAGTTTGTCAAACATCGAATAAAAAGTGGACATTTATATCACTTTACCGGTTACCTTTATAGTTGAAATCAATTTCCTAAGTACTGTAATCTTTACTGACTGCTTGACTTCCACTTTACCACATTTTCTAGCGCGCTCCAGAGGTTGTTAAAGCAAAAACACTGCCTTTAAGAGACTCCCGCTGGAAAACTCCCAACTTAATGTTCTGTCAAGCCCAGAGTTTGCCTTGATTTTTATGTGGCGGAACCGAATCTCTGAGTTTCACTCATCGTACAGTAAGAAAAACAGGCTGTTCTGTGCATCTCGAGTGTTTTACAGTGAGCACATTGTCCTTTAGCTATGCTTCATTTACATACATATGTTGGCTTTTCCATTAGCCTAGTCACGGATGAGGATTTACGGGCATCATGGGAGCTATAAACTGAAAGTCGAGCGCAAAAAAGACACTTGCGCATGAGATATAAACTTGATGTATTCGACAATATTTCAGACTTAGGAAGTCGAGATCGTTGAATGTGAAGAGTTATGTGCCTTCCTGCTCTGCTCGTCTTCCTCTTTTTTCTGTTTAACCTCGCTTGCTTTGATTCACTGAACACATTTCACTTTTTTTAATGAGCACTGATTGGTTTGAATGCTGTTTAAAGCTGCGGGTGTGGGATTTATGCGCTTTTAATGTCAGAAAACGGTTTTGCTTAAATAAAGATTGTTTGCGTGCGTGCGTGCGTGCGTGCGTGCGTGCGTGCGTGCGTGCGTGCGTGCGTGCGTGCGTGCGTGCGTGTGTGTGTTTGTGTTTGTGTGTTTATGTCCGAGATATTGAATTGAACCGAATCGATGGCATGATAATCGGATCCGAACCGAACCGTGAGACCAGTGTAGGTTCACACCTCTAATTTCTGCATTAGAAGCATTGCCACCAAAGACAAGGAACATCCTATCTTACTGTAGCTCAACACCAACTCTATGGCAAACGTGTTGAGAAAAAGCCAGAAGCAGACGTTGACAAGACTTGAGAGTCTGGGCGGAAAAATTGCAGCCAAGGCAGCAGAGCTGCGAAGGCTATGGTGTTCAACACAAAGTTAAAATTTATTTGTTTATTAAAAATCAAATGTGTTACGCTGTTGCGTATGTATTAAATATAACTGACAATTTAAATAAAATGTTTTATTTTTTAGGGTTCAAAATTTATACGGATTTTACATTTTTCTCTCATACTTCTGTCGGGAAGTTGGCATTAAATTTAATTTGAAATGGTATTAAAAAGGTCTTAAAAGCCTTGAATTTCATTTGGAGGATCCCGGGGGTACCCTGTGTTTAAACATAAGATAATTATTTTAAATAAAATAATTTAATAATATTGTTTAGCTTTTTTTTTTTATTACCGATACTATTACTGTACTTATTTTCAAATTTAGGGTAATTTTTCCTAAAATATTACAAGGATTATGTTATTGTTATATATTTTTATTCCATTATTATTATTATTATTATTATTATTATTATTATTATTATTTTCAAACAACCAAACAATATTATGATTACATTTTATATAAATTAATCTTATGTTTATTATTATTATTATTATTATTATTATTATTATTATTATTATATTTTTAATCTACTACAACTTTTTTATTATTATATTTTAATATAATTTCATAAATTATGTTTAATAATTGTATTTATTGTTTGTAAATAATAGTATTGTAATAATTTTTTTTATTCTACAACAACTATCATTAACATTATTATTAATATTATTATATTTTATTGTTATTTACAAACAACTAAACAATATTATGACTACATTTTATATAAATTTATCTCATGTTTAAACTTTTATTTGCAAATGTTTTATTACCATAATTTCTTAATAAATATTTCAATAACTGTTTTTATATTTTACTATTATTTAATAAATTGTTCTGTTAGTATTAATTTATAAAATGTAATTAATAAATAGTTAATATGTATTAATTATTTAATAAATGTTATAAATTATATTAACGTTTTTTTTATTCTAATTCATTTTGTTAGTTTGATTTATTTATTTTGGGCCGTAATTTGTGTGATTTGTCTATACATTTAGTCACACTTTACACTTCAAAAATAATTTTTGCTGTTTGTTCAAACTAAATGAGCTGAATCAACTCAACTCTTGAGTTGTTGTTGTTTTTGTTTGTTTTTTGGGGGGGATAACTTAATTATGTTCAATCCACTTAAAGGTGCTGTATGTAAGTTTGACACCCAGTGGTTGAACTAGGTATTGCATGCCTGGTTCAAAACTTACGCAAGTGCAGGTTGCCAGATTGATGACACCAACATCATATCAGTGATTCAGCATATATGTTTATTAATGTTAAAGAGGTTTAATATGGATTAATTGGATCATAAATCTTACCATTTTGTTGGAGTGCAGTGAGTGCACTATTTTGTGCTCCTGAATGGCTGTATTTAAATTTCTACCGTGTTTCGTCTGGTGCAAACAGCTAAATTTCTTATTAATACTAAATCTCGTCATGCAGTGTGTTGTTAGGACACAGGGTTACAATGTAACCTGCTCACCTAATGTTTACACTCATAATATTTATATAATTTACTAATTAGTAGCCACCACATGTGGAACTCTGAATCTGCGTCTCATTTCAGTTACTGTCCACCGGATTTCAGTCATGCATTCAGTGAGCATTCCAGTCATGGACTTATTCTTTGAGAGCCTTTCTGACTGAATAAATTAAATATACTGTTTTCCGCCAAGGCAACCTGGGGTCCTGAAATATAATTGGCTAAACTGGCAGTGGGCAGGTTTAAAGAACCAAAACAAAGACAGACATTACGGCTAGTAATGCACATTTTCAAAGCAGAATATCTGACTTCAGCATTGTTTTTAAGATAAGCAAGAATGTTCACTTAGCATGTTTCTGAAATATCTGCAAACATATCATGGCATTTTTATGCTTTAGAAGAGTCAAAAACGTACACACAGCACCTTTAAATTTGCAAAAACAATTAGGCTAACTTAATCCATTCGTGTCAGGACAACATGAAGGAATTGCATGGAACCCAGAGGTTTTTTTACAGTGTAGTCAGCAAGAGAGTCCGATGCTCTCACAAAAACAGACGTTTTTATCAGTGTTTGCTTAAGCTGAAAATGGATCTTGGTAGCGTCAGCTGTAATAGCTGGAAAAGTCATAAAACAAGCGGACCCACAGACTTCAGGATGGCATTATATGAATCCTTCAGTTAGCAACCCTCCTCTTTGCGAAATAGAAACTCCAAATAGAAACAAACATACACACGTTCCTTCAGCAGCCTAAATATCAAGAAGTGTGTTTCCCAAAAAAAGCGAAGCGCGGTTGGTTTTGGCTCCTTTTTGGACTCTCATGTCAAGGTCTCACTCAGACGCCCTATTATTACCCCTACATTTCCCCCTCGAAACCTGCCAGCGGCTCCGCAATGAGACGTCTGGAAGGGGAAAAAAAAGACAAAACGGGGTGAGAAAAGTGCGGGCCACGATCTGTTAGGGCCTCAGGAATCCAGATGGGCTGCGGTCGGCCCCAATCGCTCTCTCACAGCCTCTAATAGGCCAGAAAGCCACAATAAAACAAGCTGAACTTATTAATGAGCCCCTGTTGAGCGATGGGCTGGAGTCACACTGTAATTGATGTGGCCTACCCACAATCCCCCGAGGCGCTGCAAACCGCTGGCTTGATAAGAGAAGGTGAGATGAGAGGCTTGGATGGATGTTTCTTTAGCGACAGGCACTTCTGTGTCCCGAGGATACATTTTTTTTATGTCTTTATATAAAACAGGGAACTTTTGGTGATATGAAAGTCACTTTTGAACTGCCTTGGAAACTTTTTAGAAAGCTGTTTTGCTCTCTATATATATATATATAGAGAGAGCAAATAAATAAATATATATATATATATATATATATATATATATATATATATATATATATATATTTATATATATATATATATATTTATATATATATATATATTTATATATATATATATATATATATATATATATATATATATATATATATATATATATATTTTTTTTTTTATATATTTATATATTTTTTATTTTATTTTTTTATTTATTTATTTATTTTATTTTATTTTCTTTTAACACAATCCCTCCTGGAGTTAATAAAAATTGCTAAAATTTTGTAAAATTGCTAAATATTCGGTGATCACGGAGTCGTGAAATTACTGATAACAGTGATAGGATTTTTCTTTTTTCTTGATTGAAAATTGTAATTAAAAAAGCAGTATAATGGAGTGCTACTGTTTTTAGAAAGTTGTGTTGCAACTATTTATATATAACACAGTTATACTTTGCAAAAAAAAAAAAAAAACTGACTAAAATGACTGATTTTGTGGTGCAATCTCTTAAAATATGCAGTAATATTTGTGACATTTCTTATCGTTTTGCTGAGAAAATATATGTAAATTTACACAAATCTTCATTACTTCATTAAGACCATCGGCTTGATAAGAGAAGATGAGATGACAGATTTGGATGGATGTTTCTTTAGCCACAAGCGCTTCTGTGTCCCGAGTATATGTATGTATGTATGTATGTATACACACACACACACTGCATATATGCACACGCGCACACTTTCACCGGCCACTTTTTTTTTTAGGTACACCTGTCCAACTGCTCGTTAATGCAAATTTCTAATCAGCCAATCACATGGCAGCAAATCGATGCATTTAAGCATGTAGACATGGTCAAGACGATCTGCAGTTTAAACCGAGCAGCAGAATATGGAAGAAAGGTGCCTTCTGTATGGAGTATAGTGTGAGAGAGACCTTTGCGTATTTATCTTAATATGTCTAAGAAAAGCAAAAACAGCTGTGAACATAACAAAAGGGTTAAAAACACGATAAAAAAAGCAGTATATTGAAATCCTGCCGTTTATCAGTCCTTCTAACACTATACGTTAAATGTCTTTAATAAATGGTGACAACTTCAGCTAGAGATGCACAAATATTCATTAAAAAATCACGATCTCGATTCATTTAAGAGATTCAGAAACAGTTGTTGAAATGTGACATTTTTATGAGTGAGAATCGTTCATTCAAGCAATATCAACAAAATAAATTGATGGGAGCAAATAAAAAAAAGAGTTAGAACCTCTATTAAATAGCTTTTTTGTATACCCAAAACGGGTAATATATTCAAGCATGTTTCTTTTTTCATGCCTCAAAACAGCATGTATGTTACACTGAAAAGTAAAAAACAAACAAAAAAGAATGCCCACAAGAAAAATGTACTGTAACTTTAAGCAAATTAAGGCATATTCCCATAATAAGTAATAATAATAACAATAATTATTACATTTTTATATTATTTTTGTTGGGTTTTTGTTGGCTAATTATATTTAGTTGGGTTTTCTTTTTTTAAAATACAAAATTTTATTTAAATACAACACTTTGCCCAGCTATAAAGTCAACAGTTCTGCCTGGTTCTCGAATCTGATTGGCTGATAGCCATGTGATATTCTGCAATATCAGCACTTGTACAGCCTCTTCACCCTTGTGTATTTTTTCCGCCCAAATAACAAGCAGACAAATAAGCTCACTACAGTTTGACAAATGTTGCAGCTGTTGGACAACATTATGTACTTTTGAGGCTTTTTAGGTGAGAATGTAGTTGTTTAGATTGCAACTATGCATTTATTTATAAGGACAGCGCATATTTAAAAATTTAGAAGATTCTGCACATTGGCGGCCATCAGCCTGTCATACTGAGCAGAGCAAAGAAACTGGCGGTTCACCACCACAAGATGACGACAGAGACGGCATAAAAGCCCTTAGGGGAGAAAAACTCAGCGTAAATTTAAAACTACAGCTGATCAAATCATTATAAAAAGTAAAGTGACGTTCTAAGTTGACCTCTCTCTTTTTTATGTTGTAGTGCTGTGTTTATACCATAGTAATCTGCTAGTGTTTGCTTTGCTTTGGCTTTTTCAGGGTTAATTATTTTGATCTCCCGATTGCACAGAGAAATACTGGGAAATCTCTGTAGACTGATGGCATTTCATGCCTTTCAACCTGTTTAACAGAGAGAATATTTTTTCAACACATTTCTAAACATAATAGTTTTATTAACTCATTTCTAATAACTGATTTCTTTTATCTTTGTCATGATGACAGTACATAATGGTTTACTAGATATTTTTCAGTGAAATTTAAAGGCTTAACTGGGTTAATTAGGTTAACTA